>NC_057801.1:460796894-460797615 GCF_018294505.1 Triticum aestivum
CCCCCACCCTCGTGAGCAGGGTGTGGGCCCCCTAACCTTCATCTTTGGCGACGATTTTTCTTTATTTATTCTAAGATATTCCGCGGAGTTTCAGGACTTTTGGAGTTGCACAGAATAGTCCGTCAATATTTGCTCCTTTTCCAGCCTAGAATTCCAGCTGCCAGCATTCTCCCTCTTCAGGTAAACCTTGTAAAATAAGAGAGAATAGCCATAAGTATTGTGACATAACGTGAAATAACAGCCCATAATGCAATAAATATTGACATAAAAGCATGATGCGAAATGGATGTATCAACTTGCCCAAGCTTAGACCTCGCTTGTCCTCAAGCGAAAAGCCGATAACAATAAATATGTCCTCATGTTTAGAGGTAGAGACGTCGATAAAAAGAAAATGCGGACATGAAGGCATCATGATTACTTCATAACAGCAACATATATATATATATATATATATATATTGTCATATGATTACTTATGTTCTAGTGATGATCTTTTCACAAAGCCAAAATATGAATCAGAAACTTTATTGGGAACCAACAATTATAATCTCAGTCATTGAAGCAATTGCAATTTATCATAACATCAAAAAGAGTCTATGTCAGAGCTTAAAAGCAAGTCCACATACTCAACTATCACGTAGTCCTTCATAATTGCTAGCACTCACGCGATACTTTGTGGTTACGGAGTTTTAATCGGACACAGAGAAAGATAGGGGCTTATA
>NC_057801.1:460797855-461007477 GCF_018294505.1 Triticum aestivum
ATATATATATATATATATATATATATATATATATATATATATATATATATATATATATCATGTTCTTTCCAACATGCTGAGCTTGCCAAAGGATAAAATGAAAAAGGATGGTGAAGATCATCGTGACTCTTGCATAAGGTAGAGGATAATAATAAAAGATAGGCCCTTCGCAGAGGGAAGCAGAGGTTGTCATGCGCGTTTAGGGTTGATGCACAAAATCTTAATGCAAAAGAACATCACTTTATATTGCCCCTTGCATGTGAACCTTTATTATGCAGTCCGTCGCTTTTATTGCGTCCATAACAAGTTCGTACAAAGTTTATTTCTCTGCACTAATAAGTCATGCATATTTAGAGAGCAATTTTTATTGCTTGCACCGATGACAACTTACTTTAAGGATCTTACTCAATCCATAGGTAGATATGGTGGACTCTCATGGCAAAATTGGTTTAAGGGTATTTGGAAGCACAAGTAGTATTTCTACTTAGTGCTGAGAATTTGTCTAGCATGAGGGGGAAAGGCAAGCTCAACACGGTAGAGGAATCATGACAACATACTTTATCTCAGATGTAAGAAAACATAACTCATTATGTTGTCTTCCTTGTCCAACATCAACTCTTTAGCATGTCATATTTTAATGAGTGCTCCCAATCATAAAAGATGTCAATGATAATATATCTATATGTGATACCTCTCTTTCCTTATTACTTCCTATTAATTGCAACGATGACCAAAGCTATATTTGCCAACTCCCAACAACTTTAAATCATCATACTCTTTCTATGTGAAGTCATTACTTTCAATAATATCAATATGAACTCTTGACTCTTTTTATTCTTTTTCTTCTAATCACCCAAGACCATGGCAAAATACTCAAGCCCTTGACTCAACACTAATCTTTATTATATAGCTCACGGACTCGATTACAAAGGAGGATCATAAAGCAAAACTCAAAACTAGATCATGCCATGACTTTATTCTACTAAATCAAGATACTACTAATAGGATCGAACTAAGAAAAACGGTAAAGATAGGAGTTGTGATGGTGATATGGTACCAGGGCACCTCCCCCAAGCTTGGCAGTTGCCAAGGGGAGTGCCCATACCCATGTGATTATATCTCCTTCTTTGTTGTTGGCGGTGGAGGTGTTGTTGATGATGAAGTTGTCGCTTTTTTCTTCTCTAGCTTGCGTCTGAGGCTAAAATTTTCATACCTCAGATCCTCATTCGCAAGCTCAAGTTTCATTATCTTTTTGCATAGTGCTGCCTTGCTGTCCTGCAAAAAACAAGGTGGGATAGATTGGACCATATGGAGGCTTGACTTCTTGAACTCCACATGCATGTCACCAGGTTGAGGTAGGGGATAGTCCTCTTCGTCGGAACTCGTTTCCTCCTTCCTCTTTGGATCATAGTCTTCTTCTTCCTCCATGGTCCAGCCGTAATGCTCCACGTCCCCATATACCTTGGGATTTGCAATATAATCAGCCATGTAGCTCTCTCCCTCCGAATCTTGGGAAGACATCTTGCTCTAGTCTACAGCAGCAATGGCTCGGAACAAAAACAGGGGATATTTGCGTGATACGAAAGTCACAACCTTCGGGAGTATATATAATGAAATTTTACCAACCAAAATATGTATCATGCAAGGAAACGGAGTCCGGGGGGCACACGAGGTGCTCACGAGGTAGGGGCGCGCCCAGGGGGGTAGGGCGCGCCCTCGACCCTCGTGGAGGCCTCGTGTCCTCCCCGGACTGCTACTTATTTTTCTATTTTTCTAAATATTCCAAAACAGAGAAATATTGCCTTAAAAATTGTTTTGGAGTTGGTTTACTTACCGTACCACATACCTATTCCTTTTCAGAGTCTGGAACATTCTGGAAAGTGTCCTTTATGTATTCCTCCGGGGTTACGGTTTCAATAATGTTAGTTTCAACATTTATGGGGTTACCTGAAATATAGTGTTTGATCCTTTGACCGTTTACCACCTTCGGATTTGTGCCTGCGAAGTTGTTGATTTTTATGGCACCGGAACGATAGACCTCCTCAATAACGTAAGGACCTTCCCATTTGGAGAGAAGTTTTCCTGCAAAAAATCTTAAACGAGAGTTGTATAGCAATACGTAATCACCTACATTAAACTCACACTTTTGTATCCTTTTGTCATGCCACCTTTTAACTTTTTCCTTAAACAACTTGGCATTTTCATAAGCTTGGGTTCTCCATTCATCAAGTGAGCTAATATCAAATAACCTCTTCTCACCGGCAAGTTTGAAATCATAGTTGAGCTCCTTAATAGCCTAATATGCCTTATGTTCTAGTTCGAGAGGTAAATGACATGCTTTTCCATAAACCATTTTATACGGAGACATACCCGTAGGATTTTTATATGCAGTTCTATAGGCCCATAATGCATCATCAAGTTTTTTGGACCAATTCTTCCTAGACCTATTGACAGTCTTTTGCAAAATTAATTTGAGCTCTCTATTGCTCAATTCTACCTGACCACTAGACTGCGGGTGATATGGAGATGCAATCCTATGATTAACGTCGTATTTAGCAAGCATCTTACGGAAAGCACCATGAATAAAGTGTGAACCACCATCAGTCATTAAGTATCTAGGGACTCCAAACCTCGGAAAAATAACTTCCTTAAGCATTTTAATAGAAGTGTTATGATCAACACTACTAGTTGGAATAGCTTCTACCCACTTAGTAACGTAATCAACAGCAACTAGAATATGAGTGTAACCATTAGAGGCAGGAAAAGGTCCCATATAATCAAAGCCCCAAACATCAAATGGCTCAATAACAAGTGAATAATTCATAGGCATTTCTTGACGTCTACTAATATTGCCAATTCTTTGACATTCATCGCAAGATAAAACAAACTCACGGGCATCCTTGAAGAGAGTAGGCCAATAAAAATCGGATTGCAATACCTTATGTGCAGTTCTATCTCCAGCGTGGTGTCCTCCATAAGCTTCGGAGTGACACTTGCGTAGGATCTGTTCCTGTTCATGCTCAGGTACACAACGCCTAATAACACCATCTACTCCTTTATAAAGATGTGGGTCATCCCAAAAGTAATGTCGCAAGTCAAAGAAAAACTTTTTCTTTTGCTGGTATGTGAAGCTAGGTGGTATAAATTTAGCAACAATATAATTAGCATAATCAGCATACCATGGAGTGCTACGAGAAGTGCTTATGACATTTAATTGCTCATCAGGAAAGTTATCATCAATAGGTAGTGGGTCATCAAGAACATTCTCTAGCCTAGACAAGTTGTCTGCAACGGGGTTCTCAGCTCCCTTTCTATCAACAATATGTAAATTAAATTCTTGAAGCAAGAGAACACATCTAACGAGTCTAGGTTTTGCATCTTTATTTTCCATAAGATATTTAATAGCAGCATGATCTGTATGGATAGTTACTCTAGAATCAACAATATAGGGTCTGAATTTATCACAAGCAAATACAACCGCTAAAAGTTCCTTTTCGGTAGTAGCATAATTTCTTTGAGCATTGTCTAGAGTCTTACTAGCATAATGGATAACATTCAATTTCTTATCAACTCTTTGCCCTAGAACATCACCTACATCATAATCACTAGCATCACACATAATTTCAAATGGTAAATTCTAATCAGATGGCTGAACAACAGGTGCAGAGACTAATGCTTTCTTAAGTATTTCAAATGCTTCTACACAATCATCATCAAAGACAAATGGTACATCTTTTTGTAATAAATTAGTCAGAGGCCGAGAGATTTTTGAGAAGTCCTTGATGAACCTCCTATAAAATCTGGCATGACCAAGGAAACTTCTTATACCTTTGATGTCCTTGGGACATGGCATCTTTTCAATAGCATCGACCTTGGCTTTATCAACTTCAATACCTCTTTCAGAAACTTTGTGCCCCAAGACAATACCTTCATTAACCATAAAGTGGCACTTTTCCCAATTCAAGACAAGATTAGTTTCTTCACATCTCTGCAAAACTCAAGCGAGATTGCTCAAGCAATCATCAAAAGAGGAACCATAGACGAAAAAGTCATCCATGAAAACCTCACAAATTTTCTCACAAAAGTCAGAGAATATAGACATCATGCATCTTTGAAAGGTAGCAGGTGCATTACATAAACCAAAAGGCATACGTCTATAAGAAAAAGTACCAAAAGGGCATGTAAAAGTAGTCTTTGATTGATCTTTAGCCGACACAGGTATTTGAGAAAAACCAGAATAACCATCTAGAAAGCAATAATGTGTATGTTTGCATAGTCTTTCTAGCATTTGATCAATAAAAGGTAAGGGGTAATGATCTTTCTTAGTAGCCTTATTTAATTTGCGGAAATCAATTACCATCCTATAACCTGTGATAATTCTTTGCGGAATCAATTCATCTTTATCATTAGGGACAGCAGTAATACCTCCCTTCTTAGGGACACAATGGACATGACTTACCCACTGACTATCAGCAACGGGTTAAATTATACCTGCCTCCAGAAGCTTGAGTATTTCTTTTCTTACCACTTCTTTCATTCTAGGATTCAAACGTCGTTGAGGATCACAAACTGGTTTGGCATCAGCTTCCAAGTTTATTTTATGTTGACATAGAGTGGGACTGATGCCCTTAAGATCATCCAGAGTATATCCAATAGCGGCACGATGCTTCTTCAGAGTCTTCAATAATATTTCTTCTTCATGCTCTGAAAGGTTAGCACTAATAATAACAGGATATATTTTCTTTTCATCAAGATAAGCATATTTAAAATTTTCAGGCAACGGTTTAAGCTCAAACACGGGATCACCCTTGGGTGGAGGAGGATCCCCTAGGATTTCAACAGGCAAATTGTGTTGCAGAATAGGTTCCTGTTTAAAGAATACTTCACCTATTTCCCTTCTTTCATTCATGAACATATCATTTTCATGGTCTAGCAAATAGTGTTCTAAAGGATCACTAGGAGGTACAACAATAGAAGCAAGACCAATGATTTCATCCTTACTAGGCAATTCTTCCTCACAATGTTGTTTACTAAATTTAGAGAAATTAAACTCATGGACCATATCATCTAAGCCAACAGTAACAACATTCTTTTTGCAGTCTATCTTAGCATTAGCAGTATGCAAGAAGGGTCTACCAAATATAATGGGACAAAAGCTATCTTGTGGAGAACCAAGAAGAAGAAATTCAGCGGGATATTTGGTTTTCCCACACAAGACTTCAACATCTCTAACAATTCCCATTGGAGATATAGTATCTCTATTGACAAGTTTAATTGTAACATCAATATGTTCTAACTCAGCAGGTGCAATATCATGCATAATTTCTTTGTATAAGTCAATGGGTATAGCACTAGCACTATCACCCATATCACATAAGCCATGATAACAATGATCTCCTATTTTAACAGAAATAACAGGCCTACCACAGGTCTATGTTTATCTCTATCACAGGGTTTAGCAATTCTAGCAGTTTCACCAGTGCATTGAATAACATGCCCATCGATATTATCAGACAAGAGATCTTTAACAATAGCAATATTGGGTTCTACTTTGACTTGCTCAGGAGGTGTATAAGTCCTAGTATTGCTTTTACGAACAACAGTTGAAGCTTTACCATGATCCTTCATTCTAACAGGGAAAGGGGGTTTCTCAACATAAGAAGTAGGAACAATAGGATCATTATAAGTGATAAGCTTTTCTTCAACTTTAATAGGTGCAGCTGCTTTTACTTCTATGGGAGGATGATATTTAAACCACTTCTCCTTGGGGAGATCAACATAAGTAGCAAAAGATTCACAGAAAGAAGCTACTATCTCAGAGTCAAGTCCATATTTAGTGCTAAACTTACGGAAAATATCGGTATCCATAAAAAGATTTAACACAATAAAACTTAGGTGTCATACCTGACTCCTTACCTTTGTCGAGGTCCCAATCTTCAGAGTTGCGTTTAATTCTATCCAATAAATTCCATCCAAATTCAATAGACTTCATCATAAAAGAGCCAGCACAAGAAGTATCGAGCATGGTGCGATTATTAGCAGAAAGCCGAGCATAAAAATTCTGGAGAATTGTCAATTTTGAGAGCTCATGATTGGGGCATGAATATAACATTGATTTAAGCCTCCCCCAAGCTTGAGCGATGCTTTCTCCTTCGCGAGGCCAAAAATTATATATATAATTCCGATAACGATGAACAAGATGCATAGGGTAATACTTTTGATGAAATTCCAATTTCAATCTTTTATAGTTCCATGATCTCATATCATCACATAGCCTATACCATGTCAATGCGTCTCCCTCCAAAGATAAAGGGAAAGCCTTACTCTTAACGGCATCATTGGGTATACCTGCAAGCTTAAATAGTCCACCAATATCATCCACAAAGCGTAGATGTTCGTCAGGATGCTTTGTTCCATCTCCTGCAAAAGTGTTAGCTAGCAGTTTTTCCATCATACCCAAAGGAATCTCAAAAGAAGTTTCATTTTCAATAGATTCAGTAGGTTCAGTAGGTTGAGGAGCAACTCTTGGCTCAACTGGACGGGGTAAAGATACCCCGAACAAGCCCCTCAAACAATTACTTTCCATGGTAACAAGTGACAGAAAATTTCAGCACACTAAATAAATTTTTCCTTACCAAATTCCACCTACCAAAGGCGCTTCACTCCCCGGCAACGGCGCCACAAAAGAGTCTTGATGACCCACAAGTATAGGGGATCTATCGTAGTCCTTTCGATAAGTAAGAGTGTCGAACCCAACGAGAAGCAGAAGGAAATGATAAGCGGTTTTCAGCAAGGTATTCTCTGCAAGTACTGAAATAAGTGGTAACATATAGTTTTGTGATAGGATAAATTGTAACGAGCAACAAGTAACAAAAGTAAATAAAGTGCAGAAAGGTGGCCCAATCCTTTTTGTAGCAAAGGACAAGCCTGGACAAACTCTTATAATAGGAAAAGCGCTCCCGAGGACACATGGGAATATCATCAAGCTAGTTTTCATCACGCTCATATGATTCGCGTTCGGTACTTTGATAATTTGATATGTGGGTGGACCGGTGCTTGGGTACTGCCCTTACTTGGAAAAGCATCCCACTTATGATTAACCTCTATTGCAAGCATCCGCAACTACAACAAAAGTATTAAGGTAAACCTAACCATAGCATGAAACATATGGATCCAAATCAGCCCCTTACGAAGCAACGCATAAACTAGGGTTTAAGCTTCTGTCACTCTAGCAACCCATCATCTACTTATTACTTCCCAATGCCTTCCTCTAGGCCCAAATAATGGTAAAGTGTTATGTAGTCGACGTTCACATAACACCACTAGAGGTTAGACAACATACATCTTATCAAAATATCGAACGAATACCAAATTCACATGACTACTAATAGCAAGACTTCTCCCTTGTCCTCAGGAACAAACGTAACTACTCACAAAGCATATTCATGTTCATAATCCGAGGGGTAATATTGTGCATAAAGGATCTGAACATACGATCTTCCACCAAATAAACCAACTAGCATCAACTACAAGGAGTAATCGACACTACTAGCAACCTACTAGCAACCTACTAGCACCAATCCCGGACTTGGAGACAAGAATTGGATACAAGAGATGAACTAGGGTTTGGAGATGAGATGGTCCTGGTGAAGATGTTGATGGAGATTGCCCTCTCCCGATGAGACGAGCGTTGGTGATGACGATGGTGATGATTTACCCCTCCCGGAGGGAAGTGTCCCCGGCAGAGCAGCTCTGCCGGAGCCCTAGATTGGTTCCGCCAAGGTTCCGCCTCGTGGCGGCGGAGTCTCGTCCCGAAAGGTTCTCTTCTATTTTTTCTCATCGAAAGACTTCATATGGGAGAAGATGGATGTCGGAGAGCCACCAGGGGGCCCACGAGGTTGGGGGCGCGCCCAGGGGGGCGCCCCCACCCTTGTGAGCAGGGTGTGGGCCCTCCTGGCCTTCATCTTTGGCGACGATTTTTCTTTATTTATTGTAAGATATTCCGTGGAGTTTCAGGACTTTTGGAGTTGCGCAGAATAGTCCTTCAATATTTGCTCCTTTTCCAGCCCAGAATTCCAACTGCCGGCATTCTCCCTCTTCATGTAAACCTTTTAAAATAAGAGAGAGTAGCCATAAGTATTGTGACATAACGTGAAATAACAACCCATAATGCAATAAATATTGACATAAAAGCATGATGCAAAATGGACGTATCATTGGATCCCTTCTCGCTCAATATTTGGGAAGAGGACCAGGGCCTCTATAAATAGAGATAGCCACCACAATAGGAGGGCATCTGGAATCTGATCCGAACCTAGCTCATCTACACTCCACCACAAGAACACCTCTCGCGAGGCTGTTCTTCCTCTGTACTGTTCATCATTAGCCCAAGAGGCAATCCACTACAACACACTGGATTAGGGTATTACACCACAACGGTGGCCCGAACCAGTATAAACCTTGTGTCTCTTGTGTTGTTCATCGTGCTAGCTTAGAATCGCGGTGAGGTTGTGGGCGTGTATCGGTAGGGAGAAGATCTTCGTGCGCACCCCAGAGTTCTGAAAGTGCGTTATATCGACTAGAGGGGGGGGGGGTGAATAGGAGATTTTTATGAATTCTTCACTGAGGAATTTGCTAGTGAGGAAATTCCTAAATGAAGAACTACTTGCAGCGGAACAAGTACTCAGAAAGGAACATAACAGAACACAAGCACAGTCATCATGATGAAATGAAGACAAGCACAGAGTACAGAAAGAGTAAACACATGATAACACAAGATGAAGACAGGAAGACTGAAGAAATTGAACTGAGGAAATTGAGAAAGTCTTCAGTCAAAAGTCTTCAAACAGATATGAACAGGCTCACAACAACATACATGAGGAAATGAAAGAGTTGAGGAAATAGAACCAGTTAGCTCGGTGAAGACAATGATTTGGTAGACCAGTTCCAACTGCTGTCTCAGTTGTACATCTGGTTGGAGCGGCTGAGTATTTAAACTCGAGGACACCCAGTCCCGGACACACAGTCCTCACCGTATTCTCCTTGAGCTAAGGTCACACAGACCTCGCCCATTCACTTGTGGTAAGTCTTCAGGTGACTTCCGAACCTTCACAAACTCGGTCACTCGGCGATCCACAATTCCTCTTGGATTCTCTAGACCTTGACGCCTAACCGTCTGGAAGAAGCACGGTCTTCAAAGGAAACAAGCGTCAGATCCATGCAGGATCAATCTCTTCAGTGATGCTCAATCACTTGGGTTTTGTAGGTTTGGGTTTGGGATTTCCTCACTTGATGATTTTCGCTCAAAGTCCTCGGAGGATGGGTTGCTCTCAAATGACAAGTGTCAGTTTCTCTTGGAGCAGCCCGACATTATAAGACATAAATGCCCTTATCTGATATGACCATTAGGTGGGTAGATATTTTGGGACAGCTGGCGCGTAGCACAGCAACGGTCGGAATATTTGACTCTCAAATACCTCAGGGCTATCATGTTCCTTACTTTGTAGGCAATTCACACTGGTGAATGATACGTCTCCAACGTATCTACTTTTCCAAACACTTTTGCCCTTGTTTGGACTCTAACTTGCATGATTTGAATGAAACTAACCCGGACTGACGCTGTTTTCAGCAGAACTGCCATGATGTTGTTTTATGTGTAGAAAAGAAAAGTTCTCGGAATGTCCTGGAAATCCACAAAGGCACTTTTCAGAATTAATAAGAATTTTTGGCGAAAGAATCTAGGCCAGTGGGCCCATGGGCTGTCCACGAGATAGGGGGAGCCCCCCCCCCTAGGACATGCCCTCCTATCTCGTGGGGCCCCTGGACCTCCTCCGACCTCAACTCCAACTCCATGTATACCATCCCGGGGAGAAAAAAAATCGAGGAGAAAGTTTCATCGCGTTTCACGACACGGAGCCGCCGCCAGGCCCTAATCTCTCTCGGGAGGGCTGATCTGGAGTCCGTTCGGGGCTCCGGAGAGGGGGATTCGTCGCCGTCGTCATCATCAACCATCCTCCATCACCAATTTCATGATGCTCACCGCTGTGCGTTAGTAATTCCATCGTAGGCTTGCTGGACGATGATGGGTTGGATGAGATTTACCATGTAATCAAGTTAGTTTTGTTAGGGTTTGATCCCTAGTATCCACTATGTTCTGAGATTGATGTTGCTATGACTTTGCTATGCTTAATGCTTGTCACTAGGGCCCAAGTGCCATGATTTCAGATCTGAACCTATTATGTTTTCATAAATATATGTGTATTCTTGATCCTATCTTGCAAGTCTATAGTCACCTATTATGTGTTATGATCCGACAACCCCGAAGTGACAATAAGCGGGATACTTCTCGGTGATGACCGTAGTTTGAGGAGTTCATGTATTCACTATGTGTTAATGCTTTGGTCCGGTTCTCTATTAAAAGGAGGCCTTAATATCCCTTAGTTTCCGTAAGGACCCCACTGAACACGGGAGGGTAGGACAAAATATGTCATGCAAGTTCTTTTCCATAAGCACGTATGACTATTTACGGAATACATGCCTACATTACATTGATGAATTGGAGCTAGTTCTATATCACCCTATGTTATAACTATTGCATGAGGAATCGCATCCGGCATAATTATCCATCACTGATCCATTGCCTACGAGCTTTTCACATATTGTTCTTCTCTTATTTACTTTTCCGTTGCTACTGTTACAATTACTACAAAAACCCAAAAACATTTATCTTTACTGTTGCTACCGTTACCATTACTATCATACCACTTTTGCTACTAAACACTTTGCTGCAGATTCTAAGTTATCCAGGTGTGGTTGAATTAACAACTCAACTACTAATACTCAAGAATATTCTTTGGCTCCCCTTGTGTCGAATCAATAAATTTGGGTTGAATACTTTACCCTCGAAAGCTGTTGCGATCCCCTACACTTGTGGGTTATCAAGACTAATTTCTGGCACCATTGCTGGGGAGCATAGCTCTATTCTCTGAGTCACATGGGATTTATATCTGTTGATCACTATGAAGAACTTGAAAGATGATCGAACTAGTATTTTTCCCTCAACTATGAGGGGAGGTAAGGAACTGCCATCTAGCCTTGCACTAGATTCTCCTTCTGTTATTAGTAAGCTTGCGACACCTAAACCTACTACTGCTATGAATTCTGATATGTCGCATGTCATTGATGATGCCACTTCTGCTATGCATGATGAAACTACTTCTGTGCGTGATACTACTTTGCCATTAGGTGAATTTCTTGATGAACAACTTGCTAGATTTAGGGGGAATGAAATTACTGAAGATCCTATTACTGATGATAGTGATGATGAAGGTCCCCCCAATGATTATGTTTTACCTGTTGTTCCTAAGGGTTATGTTATGAGTGAAAAAGATGCTATGGAAATTCTTGCTTGCAATGATAGAAATGATCTTAAGAAATTATTAGCTAAATGGAAGCAACAGTCTCTTAATGCTAGAATGAAACCCGATCCTGCTTTTGCTACTTCACCTATCTGTGTTACTGATAAGGATTATGAATTCTCTGTTGATCCTGATATTATTACTTTAGTTGAATCTGATCCTTTTTATGGCCTTGAATTTGAAACTGTTGTGGCACATCTTACCAAGTTGAATGATATAGCCACCCTATTTACTCATGATGAGAAGTCTCGCTATTTATATATCCTTAAGATATTTCCGTTCTCATTAAAGGGTGATGCTAAGACTTGGTATAATTCTCTTGCTCCTGGTTGTGTGCGTAGTCCCCAGGATATGATTTATTACTTCTCTGCTAAATATTTCCCTGCTCATAAGAAACAAGCTTCCTTGCGGGAAATATATAATTTTGTGCAAATCAAAGAAGAGAGTCTCCCACAAGCTTGGGGGAGTCTTCTCCGGTTACTTAATGCTTTGCCTGATCATCCTCTTAAGAAAAATGAAATACTTGATATCTTTTATAATGGACTAACCGATGCTTCCAAGGACTACTTGGATAGTTGTGCTGGTTGTGTTTTCAGGGAAAGAACAGTCGACAAAGCTGAAATACTATTCAATAATATGTTGACTAATGAAAATAATTGGACTCTTCCCGAGCCAGTTCCTGAAGTAATTCCTGAACCAATTGAGCCAACTCCTGAGCCTATTCCTAAACCCACTCCGAAGAAGAGAGGTGTTTTATTTCTCAGTCCTGATGATATGCAAGAGGCAAAGAAATCAATGAAAGAAAAAGGTATTAAAGCTGAAGATGTTAAGAATTTACCTCCTATTGAAGAAATACATGGTCTGAATATACCGCCTGAAGAAGCACATTGTCTTGATAACCCGACACAGGTAGTGAAGGTAATATCTCTCTATAGATATGATAAAGTGGAAACACCCTCTATTAAATTTCATAGCCCATGCTTAGATGGATTTGATGACTTTATGGCTAGACAACAAAGTTTTAATGCTTATGTTGGTAGAGAGTTAAAGAATAATGCTTTCGAGATAGGATGTGTAGGTGATAATCTGGCTAGACTTAAAGATGAACTTCACCGCGTTAGCAAATATGCTTCTATGGTTGCTACTTAAGCTGGGCAAGTACTTAAAGCTCAAAATGATTTGCTTGATGAATTAAATAATAAAAATGACTTTGCGGTTAGAGTGGCTACTAGAACTGGTAGAATGACTCAGGAACCTTTGTATCCTGAAGGCCACCCTAAGAGAATAGAGCAAGATTCTCAGAGAAATAATTCAGAGGCACCTAGTTCTTCTAAGAAGAAGAAAAATAAAGACGATATGACTTTGCATGCTTCTAATGAACCTACTGTAGACACACCTAAGAATCCCAATGATATTTCTATTTCGGATGCGGAAACACAATCAGGTGATGAACATGAACCTAGTGATAATGTTAATGATAATGTTCAGGTTGATGCTCAACCTAGCAAAAACAATGATGTAGAGATTGAACCTGTTGTTGATCTTGATAACCCACCATCAAAGAATCAACGTTATGACAAGAGAGATTTTGTTGCTAGGAAGCATGGTAAAGAAAGAGAACCATGGGTTCAGAAACCCATGCCCTTTCCTCCTAAACCATCCAAGTCAAAGGATGATGAGGATTTTGAGCGCTTTGCTGAAATGATTAGACCTATTTTATTATGTATGCGCTTAACTGATATGCTTAAAGTAAATCCTTATGCTAAATATATGAAGGATATCATCACAAGTAAAAGAAAGATACCGGAAGCTGAAATTTCCACCATGCTTTGCTGGGAGACAATACTTTTAGTATGGGTGCCGTTGTTGCTAAACGGCTAGCCCTGAATCCTATAAAAGGCCCCATATTTGGAGGTATCTATGCTGCACGTCTTGCTGAACATTTTCAGATACCCATTAGGCACCTTGAGGAGGAGACAAAATTACCTCCTCACATTTTAGATTATAAGAGCTTGGTAGCACACAAGTTTATCGTTGACAACAAAGAAAATATGCTCCTGTATAGACTTAGATTCAATAAGAAACACTTTGAGTTCATTATTTTGTCTGCACCTTTGTTATTTGATTTGCTTGCAGAAAATCGTCTTGTCACGCCGGAGGCGGTGAACAACCATCTAGCCCAAGCTTTTACTCCGGAACCTGAACCTGAACCGGAACCTGAGCTGGACCCTTATCGTGCATCATCTGTCCAGTGGGATCCGGAGATGACCAGCTAGTGGTATCCTGATTACACCTCCCACTACACCGGGGAGAGTAGCGGCGGTCCTTGGTATTAGACCAACTTAGGCCAAAAGCCTAAGCTTGGGGGAGTATGTATTTCTCACCAACTTTACATTCATGTTCACACACTTGTCGTCGGTGCTCATACTCTTTCATTGTATTATCCATGTTAGTTTAAATTTCTTTTTCTAGCTTTCTTCTTGTGTGTTTGTTAAACCTTAAGAAAAACCAAAAAATTAGTTAGTTTAATTTCCTTGCTTGTAGTAGAAATTAAAATGAAAACCCAAAAAGATTTCTCGTTCTTCTTTTACTTGTTGGGAGCTTTCCCGTGTAAATAGTTTTATTTTCTTTTCTTTCTTTTGGGGGTCGAGAAGACCATATTGAAAATGCTTAGTGGCTCTTATATGCATGATTTATTATTTAACTTAGAGCCCATATTACTTGTCTTCTCTCTTGAGTTGAATGCTTGCAGATTCTAGCTTAGTCCAATGCACGTGCACTCTTATTATTATTATACACATCGTTCGGTCGTGCAAGTGAAAGGCAATAATGATGATTATGATGGACTTATTGGGATGAGAAAATATGGTATGAACTCGACCTCTTTTGTTTTTGTAAATATGATGATTCATCGTTCCTGAGTTAGCTATTATGAAGTAAACATATTTGCAATGACATTTAGAGATTATAGTTACTTGTGCCATGCTTGATTAGCTATGAGCTATAATGGTTTACCTTGCGTGCCAACATGCTATTAGAATGATTATGATGCGGTATGATGGGATGGTATCCTCCGTTGAATGTATTAAGTGACTCGACTTGGCACATGTTCACGCATCTAGTTGAATCAAATCAACATAGCCTTCATGATATTTATGTTCATGGTGGATTATATCCTACTCATGCTTGTATTCGGTGTGAATTAATTTTAATGCATGCTTACGACTGTTGTCGCTCTCTCAGTTGGTCGCTTCCCAGTCTTTTGCTAGCCTTCATCTGTACTAAGTGGGAATACTGCTTGTGCATCGAAACTCCTTAAACCCCAAAGTTGTTCCATATGAGTCCACCATACCTTCCTATATGCAGTATTTACCTGCCGTTCCAAGTAAATTTGTATGTGCCAAACTCCAAACCTTCAAATGAAAATGCTCGAGCAGCTCATGTTTCAACTAGGGTTGCCTATATCTTCCATGCTAGGTGGTGTGACACTCCAAAATTTTTGGTGTTTTGTTTTTCCAAAGAGCCTTGCTTGGTTTGAAAGGAGGTCATTTAAACCCTTCCTAAAAACCATCTTCTAAGTTTGCCCTCTCAAAATCCTTTTCTTGGATTTGGTTTCTTTTAAAATGAAAACCCTTTTAGTTTTGGGCTTTTATTTGGTTTTGATCCCTTCAAAATTTTACCATGCCTCCTATGGTGAAATTTTCCCAAAACCTCTCCTCCCACTATAGTTCAACCCAAACATTCTGTCCAAACTAATAAAATCCATTTTTGGACTTTATTCCAACTATTTCCCTCCCAAAATAATTCTGTCTTTTCTTTTGAGCCTAGGTGGATTGCAAAGCAAGTACCCCAATGCTTATGACTTTTGACCTCAACTCAACACCCCTGGATAGTCCTTTGTACCCACAACCCAGAACCATCTTGATCCACTCTTCTCCTGTTCAAATATTTCAAAATTCACTCACTGCAAGTTTGGACCAGATTTGCCAAATTTGGTGAAAACCATATCTACACCTCTCCAAAAATTCTACAAATATTCAGGCAGCCTCCAGGTGCAATGAGAGGCCCCTCCACCAAAAACCAGCTCAAGGGGAGATCTCTACACACTAGAATCATTCTGTCGAACACCTTGCATGCGGCAGTACTGTTCACTTTCAGAAATTCAGAAGTTCAGTGTCGATCTTCGTCAGTAACTTCAGTCACGAGCTCACAGTGCGCTTGGCACGTAGCTCACGGCCAGGCTTGCTTGTCCGGAGCCTCACACGCGCGCTTGGCGCCTTCCTGGTGTCGGTGGCGCCCTGGCCCGCCTGCGCCGGCGTGTCTTGCGGCGGCCGTAGCGCCGTAGCGGCCGACAAGAAGCAGAACGGCGGCACAACGCTGTTCGGTGCCGCCCAAGCGTCCTGGTGGCTCCGCGTGGCCACCACCTTGCCAGCGCACGCATGCAGCACCGTCGCCGTGGCGCGGCACGCGTAGAGCGCGCTCTCTGTCGCCAACGGGCCCGCGCCGCCGCATTTCGTCGAACTCCCCCTAAGCGACCAAATTACAGCGCGGTCAGCATCAAAATGGATCCAGGGGACATCCACGACGAAGCTCAACCTCTGAACCCCCCCCCCCCCGTGCGACCACTGCGCCGCCGTAATCACCTCGCCGGAGAACCCCGTTCTCGGCAACCGCCTCGGGGCGGCTATATATAACACCCCGAGCTTGCGCTCGCCTCTGCACGACTCCACCACCACACCAGACCCCGCCCGGCCACTGAACGAGCCTCGAGGGGCCTTTCCTCCTCGACTCCGGCCACCTCCGTCCGCCTCGGGCTCCGGCTTCATTCTCTCCGGTGAGAACCCCTCTGCCGCCCTAGTTTCGACCGTAGCCTCGTACCACCTCTAGTAAGATAACCCCCAGCTCAATTTTGGCCTCGCAGCTCTCTCCGGCGAGATCCACGACCACCCGAACCACCGTCCGCTGGAGCAAGCGTCGCCGCCGACGTGGTACTCGCCGGCGACCACCACCACCTCCCACAGACGCGGAATGGCGCCCTGAACACAGAGGTACTCTCCGATCTCCCTGCCTCGCCGTGGATCACCGCCGGCGACCACCGCGGCTCTCGGGCGCCGACGAGCCCGGCTCCCTCGTTTGAAAATTCAAACCTGACGGGTGGGACCCGCCCGTCAGCCTCTCCTGTGTTTTTTTGAATCGTTTACTGAAAGCGTACTCTGGCAAATACGCTTCCACTCTGAACTATTTTTCTGTTTTTTTCTACAAAGCCCCTTGGAAGTTTTCTGTTTCATTACAGATGAGTCCTTGGGTTAAAACCCTTATAACTTTTTAACAGAAAGGAATTTTTGAGTGATTCTTTTTCTGTTCTTTTCAAATTTTTGTCTAGTTTTTTATCATCTTTATTTGAAAAATATTTGGAACACTTTTCTGTACACTCACGGTATTTACGTTGCGTGCGTATCTTTTCTTATACCGTAGATACCGGAGGAGGTGATGGAGCTGCAAACCTCGCATAGTTAGACTCCGACTACTCCGAACCAGGCAAGCATGTTTGAACTCTTGATATGATGAGTGTTGTTGCGTGTTTGCATTTTTGTATGTTCATGGCATGTTTATGAACAACTATTAAATGTTATATTTCATATATATAATCGGAAAGTAAGTTCGGTAAGCATTATGTTGTTGGATACATATTTGCATATCCATGTGTTGGCGTGAGGATGGATAAGATGGCAGTGTTGTGACATGCCAGGCTTAGGCCAGTCCTTTGACAGCAGTGTCAACATGATCAAATCATATTCCTTTCACTTCCTTCCTGTGCTGCCACTTGTTTCCCGCAAGGGATATGGCATAGTAAGTTGCAACCGTTTTCCTGGTACACACCAAGTGGAGAGGCCGGGATGAGGGTTCCATGGCCCTGGATTAAAGCCCGTCATCCGGTCAGGGGGCATGGGTGTTTCCGGTTGGGACCGAGAGGGGGGCACCCCTTAGAGCGTGCGTATAGAAATTTGATCCCATGCTATTCGAGGTTGTGGCCTCCCCGTCTCAAAGTTTTTCTTGGACGTTGTCCAGGGTGATTCCTGGCATCGTGAGGTGAAATGGGTGTGTACTAGTTAAATGTGTTTCTGCTGAAATACCGTAAACGGAACTAGTCCTTCTTGACTACGGAAATCCGTTGGCTGTGGTCAGTTCATCCAAACTCTGCAGAGTCTCAAATCCTTCAATTATCTTGTGCTTTGTTCAAGTACCATATTCATCTTATCTTGTCAGGTATCAACCTCAGTGACAAAAACCAGGTGGGATTTATGTGTGATAAATCCGGTTAAAAGATTATTCCTGTGGATGGACTAATCTTGTTATTTGCATTTATTATAGGCCCTGTCTGTGTTTCGCTCAGACGTCCGACGGTGGCATTTCTTTTTAAAGCCCTGTCTGTGATGTCGCTCAGACGTTCGACGGTGGCATTTCTTTTAAAGCCCTGTCTGTGATGTCGCTCAGACGTCCGACGGTGGCATTTCTTTTTAAAGCCCTGTCTGTGATGTCGCTCAGACGTCCGACGGTGGCATTTCTTTTAAAGCCCTGTCTGCGATGTCGCTCAGACGTCCGACGGTGGCATTTCTTTTAATGCCCTGTCTGTGATGTTGCTCAGACATCCGACGGTGGCATTTCTTTTTTTAAAGCCCTGTCTGTGATGTCGCTCAGACGTTCGACGGTGGCATTTCTTTTAAAAGCCCTGTCTGTGATGTCGCTCAGACGTCCGACGGTGGCATTTCTTTTAAAGCCCTGTCTGTGATGTCGCTCAGACGTCCGATGGTGGCATTTCTTTTAAGCCCTGTCTGTGATGTCGCGCAGACGTCTGACTGTGGTATTTCTTTTAAGCCCTTTATGTGGTGTCGCTTAGACGCCCGACTGCGGCAGGCATTTTATTTATTTAACTTTCGAGGCGTCGCTTCAGACACCCGATTGATTTTTAGTTATTTATTTTATTCATCAAGTCCTACAATATTATCGTTATTTTATGAGCATCATCCTTGTTCATGACGCATTCATGCATTCATTGATTATATCTTTTGTCCGAACTGTCTTGCGAGTACTTTCAAGTACTCACCTGGCTTGTTGATTTGGCCAGATGTTGATGAAGGCGATCTCATGGATGAAGAGTTTGATAGCGAGTCCGACGCCTAGAGGAGTCCCAGTCAGTCCCGTGCGATCCTGTCTTGGTCATTGTATTATCCGCTTCCCCAACCCTGAATAAATTCATCGAGCCTCACCTCGACGCTCGATGTGCTGCCAGTAGAAGTCAAGTTATCCACCACCACTTTTCCCTCGAGCTAGTAGCATGCCACCCCACCCCTGTGTCATAACCGCCCTTATGTAAGATATTGGCGAGTTTGTAATAAACTGAGCAGCCTCAGCTCAATCCTGTAATATATTTGATGCTACTGGTTCTCTGTTTATCAAGCTTTGTCTACCAGAAAGGATGACTTTTCCTATACTGGGTTTAAAAGATCGGTTTTATCAATAATCATATTATTGAAAAGCCGGTCGTGACAGACTTGGTAACCAGAGCCAGGCTGACTGTAGGAAGCCACTAGGTGCGATCGCTAATTGGTTATTAGCATGATAGAGTTATTCATGTTTTTACAAATGTAGTCATTTTCTGACAGTCAGCATAAAATTTATGATCTGACCACTCAGAATTTTTGCCTACTTTTGTAGATGGCCGGCAACGACTGCGAGTCTCAGATGTTCGCCAACGTGCCCGAGGGGTTCGTCAAACTCCTCTCTTTCATCGTTCAGGTCGCGATGGGGCCATCCGTGCGCCCAGTCTTCACGCTTTATCCACACAAGATCAACGACAGTCTGACTATGCACCAGGCCGCGGTGCAATTCAGGGGAGGCCATGCTGAAATACGCCGTCTCCGATTCGTGGGGAGAGCCATGCCTACAGAAAGGCATGCTATGCAGATGGCTGCCCGCGGGACGATAGCCCGTCTTCGGGATGTCCTTCCTGCAATGAAGACCCGTCGCTACCGCTACCTTCCATGCCATGTGCCTTACACCTGTCACTACTCTTTCTCTTGCCCCAGAGGAGAGCGAGACGAAGCCTTTGAGATGCTTGTCGAGTACCTCCGAGCCCTGGAGGCAGCATTCGACTGCATGGTGGATGACCTCGTAGCTACACGCATGGACTCAGTTCATGGCTGTGCTGCTAAGAGGAGGGAACTCCTACACACCGCTCCACCATTGACTTTCGTGTCATCCGCAGCCTCTCACTCACCTTCCATACTCGCCACTGCTCGTCGTCTGCCTACCACAGAGGAATTTAACCAGGCTATTGCACCCACTCCCGTCCGCTCTGCACCACTTGTTGCACCCACTCCCATACGTGCTACCCCACCTATTCCACCCACTCGTATTCGTGTTGTTCCACCTACGGCACCTACTCCATCAGCTCAGCACAATGTTTCTCGTCTGGAACCTATTAGCGAGGAGGAGGTTGATTCCCCAGCATCTCTGCGTCTCACCCTCGGCAGGCCAAGGGAGATCCTCACCATCTCCGACTGAGTACGCGTAGACGCCATGCGATGTATCGGCTTGTGTAATGTGTTTTATGTACATAGGTTGTGAGTAGTAGCCTGTTTGCGCATCATGTAGAATCTGGAGGAGTGCACTAGTTTAAATAACATGTCAGGATTATGTACGCATATCCTGAGTGATGTAATGTATAATTATGCCCGCGTGTAAGATATGCGCTAGTCACTCTCCGCGCGAAATCGTGTGTTTCCAAAAATATCCTGGAGTTTAAAAATGTTCTTTGTGTGTGATTTTGTTGACTTTTACGTCTCTCTTGCTTATCTTACGAGTTCTCACAATATATCCCCAGAGTGAAAAATGTCTCGTCCTTGGACGCGCTCCATGCCAACTCAGCCAGAAGAAAATTATGGCTCACCGCAGAACCAAAATTTCACTCAGGGACAGATAAGTCAACAGGGCAGTGAAACAGCTTTCACACAAGTTTGTCGTTTGTACGAACAGAGTCAACAGCAACACCAGGAAATGATGAACCAATTCATCAATATGGGAAGTAACCGTGGTCAGTATCAACCGCAATCCAAATTATCTGAGTTACAAAAGACGCGTCCTCCAACATTTTCTCATACTGACAAGCCTCTTGAGGCCGAGGACTGGCTTCGAGACATGGAGAGAAAATTAATTATCGCACAGTGTTCAGACCGTGAAAAAGTACTGTATGCACCACATTATCTCACAGGTGCAGCTGCATCGTGGTGGGAAAACTTCCTGCACATGCACCCCAACGAAAATGAAATCACCTGGGAAAATTTCAAAGAAGGTTTTCGTGGGGCACATATTCCTAAGAGCGTCATGAAAATCAAGAAGAAGGAATTTGATGAACTCAAGCAAAGAGCCATGACAGTGTCAGAATACAACAGCCAATTCACACTGCTGTCTCGCTACGCCAATGAAGAACGCATGACCGAGAGCAAGAAGATGGAAAAATTCTTGGAAGGCCTGGCACCCGCCCTTATGTGCCAGCTAGTTGTGCACACCTTCCCAGATTTTAAAACACTGGTGGATAAGGCCATTACCCTGGAAAATGAGCAACGTAGCCTGGAAGATTTCCACAAACGGAAAAGGGACCAGACTACTTTTTCTCGCAATCACAGAAGCAAGAAGGAATTTCAGAAGGGGGATTCGCACAAAACCCCGACGAATAATTCACGTCCAACCAAGAATTTCCATGCAAGAGACAAAGAATTCACCTATCGCCCAGGCGTTACCTGTTATGCTTGTGGAGAAGAAGGGCACTATGCCAAGCAGTGTCCCAAGCCAAGGAACTCAAACCCGAAGCTCAATAATGGTGGAAATAATTCAGCACCAAAGCGAAGCAATTTCAACCCCAACAACAACCACCGGAAAGGTCACTTGAACCACGTGACCCGAGAGGAAGCACAGAACGGCCCCAGATATCGTACTCGGTACGTACCCCGTCAACACAATACCTGCCATGGTTTTGTTTGATTCTGGAGCTTCTCACTCATTCGTTTCGAAAGGTTTCGCTTTGCAAAATAATTTTTTGATGCTTCCCTTGGAAAAATCAATGATCGTCAAGTCCCCTGGAGTTAAGCAAGTGACCCAGAGTTACTGTCAAGGTGTGGTTATTGAATTTGAAGGATTGAAGTTTTACGCCAACCTTATTGTACTGGAAAGCAAGGGACTGGATGTCATCCTGGGAATGGATTGGTTAACCACCAACAAAGGTTTTATTGACTGCTTCAACCGTACCGTGATTCTCACACACCATCATGGGAAGAAAATAAAAGTTTCAGCCAGAGAGAGACAAATACCTCGACAACCTAGATTAAACAAGGTGGACGTTTCTGAGCTGAACAAGGTTCCCGTAATATGTGAATTTCCAGACGTATTTCCAGAAGAACTACCGGGCATGCCGCCAGACCGAGAAATAGAATTCAGCATTGAGCTTGCACCCGGAACCACTCCTATTTATAAGAAACCTTACAGAATGGCACCATCCGAATTGGTAGAGTTGAAGAAGCAAATAAAAGAATTATTGGAGAAAGGATACATACGAGCCAGCTCCTCACCTTGGGGTTCTCCAATTTTATTTGCCAAGAAGAAGGATGGAACAATGAGGTTGTGTATTGATTATCGAGCTCTCAACATGGTCACAATCAAGAACAAATACCCAATGCCCCGAATAAATGATTTATTCGATCAGCTCGCACAGGCCAAAGTCTTCTCAAAAATTGACTTGAGATCAGGGTACCACCAATTAAAAGTACGAACAGAAGATATTCCCAAGACCGCATTCACCTCCAGATATGGGCTGTATGAGTTCACAGTGATGCCATTCGGGCTAACCAACGCCCCCGCATATTTTGTTCACCTCATGAACAAAGTATTTATGAAGTATATGGACAAGTTTGTTGTGGTATTCATCGATGATATTCTGATATATTCCAAAACACCAGAAGAGCACGCCGAACATCTCAGGATTGTACTCGGAGAACTCAGGAAACATCAATTGTACGCCAAATTCAGCAAATGTGAATTTTGGCTAAAACAGGTGGGTTTTTTGGGCCACGTGCTAACCCAAGAAGGTATTGCCATAGAACCGGAAAAGGTCAAGGCCGTACTTAGCTAGAAACCACCAGCTAACGTAATGGACGTACAAAGTTTCTTGGGAATGGCAGGATATTATCGGACATTTATTGAAGGATTCTCCACTATAGCAAAGCCCATGACACAATTGCTCAAGAAAGGCAAGAAGTTTGATTGGACAGAAGCATGTGAGAAAAGCTTCCAAGAGCTAAAAAGCAAATTAACAACGGCACCAGTATTAATCATGCCAGATATACACAAGAATTTAGAGGTATATTGTGACGCATCCCGGAAAGGCCTCGGATGCATATTGATGCACGAAGGCAAGGTAGTTGCGTATGTCTCTAGACAACTACGCAAGCATGAGGAGAATTATCCCACCCATGACCTGGAATTAGCAGCAGTCATCCATGCACTCAAGGAATGGAGACACTTTCTGCTGGGGAATCGTTGTGAGATATACACAAACCATAAGAGTCTTAAGTATATTTTCACACAGCCAGAGTTAAATCTATGGCAACGATGCTGGTTAGAATTGGTGAATGATTATGATGTTGGAATCCACTATCACCCTGGAAAAGCAAATGTTGTGGCAGATGCACTTAGTCGCAATCCCAGCACGGAAGACGACAGTATGCCAAAATTGAGGCCAGAATTTCAACAGGAATTTGCCCGACTCAATCTAATAATGGTTACCGAAGGCAGTGTATCGAATATAGAAATACAGCCTACCCTGATGGAAAGTATCAAGGAAGCCCAGCACGGACACCCCAGCATTGAGGGCATAAAAAGAAAAGTGAGTTTGGGAAGAGCCTCAGAATTCAACATGGATGAGCAAGGAATATTGTGGTATGGAGAAAGGCTATGCGTACCAAATGTCAAGGACCTCAAACAACAGATATTGACTGAAAGTCACACCGCTCCGTATTCAATCCATCCTGGAGGGACAAAAATGTACAAAGATCTTCAGGAAAATTTCTGGTGGCACGGTATGAAAGAGATATAGCCGCGTTCATCGCCTGCTGTGACTCTTGTCAACGTATCAAGGCCGAGCACCAGAAACCAGCCGGACTGTTGCAACCAAATAAGATACCCGAGTGGAAATGGGACGAGATTGGAATGGACTTCATCGTTGGACTGCCACGGTCCCGACACGGAAACGATGCCATTTGGGTCATAACCGACAGATTAACCAAGGTGGCACATTTTATTCCGGTAAAAACAACTTACACCACTCAGAGACTAGCCAGACTTTATCTTGCCCGTATCGTCTGCTTACATGGAGTCCCTAAGACTATCATCTCCGATAGAGGCACGCAGTTCGTCTCTGCATTCTGGGATCACCTACAACAGGCACTGGGAACCCAACTAGCCTTCAGTACCGCATACCATCCCCAGACTGATGGGCAGACGGAACGCGTAAACCAAATCCTAGAAGACATGCTAAGAGCCTGTGTCCTCACCTACGGGAACAGTTGGGAAGAAAGTTTGCCATATGCAGAGTTCGCATACAACAACAGCTATCAAGCCAGCTTGAAAATGGCACCCTTTGAAGCTCTATATGGGAGAAGATGTCGTACCCCGCTAAATTGGTCAGAGACCGGAGACAGCCATATCTTTGGCCCAGATATGCTCAAGGAGGCCGAGGAGAAAGTTAAGACAATTAGAGAACGACTCAAAACAGCTCAAAGTCGGCAAAAGAGTTATTACGACCGTAAGCATCGGGAAATCAGTTTTGAACCCGGAGAATTGGTATACCTGAGAGTTTCTCCTATGAAGGGTCTGCAACGGTTCAAGATTAAAGGGAAACTAGCACCAAGATTCATCGGACCATTTCATATAGTGGCCCGACGAGGCAAGGTAGCCTACCAACTGGACCTACCCGGAGACTTATCCGGTATCCACAACGTGTTTCACATCTCGCAGTTGAGAAAATACATGAGCAACCCAGAGAAGCAAGTTTCACATGAGTATATTGACGTGCAACCGGACCTCACTTACCGGGAGCACCCAATAAAAATATTAGAGAGTCTGAGAGGAGGACCCGACAGAAAACCATTAAGTTTTTCAGAGTTCAATGGAGTAATCACACCGAGAATGAAGCAACTTGGGAGAGCGAAGATTTTCTTCGGACAGAGCACCCACACCTGTTTAAGGATCAGCTGAAATCTCGGGGACGAGATTTTTCCTAAGGGGGTAGGTACTGTGACACTCCAAATTTTTTGGTGTTTTGTTTTTCAAAAGAGCCTTGCTTGGTTTGAAAGGAGGTCATTTAAACCCTTCCTAAAAACCATCTTCTAAGTTTGCCCTCTCAAAATCCTTTTCTTGGATTTGGTTTCTTTTAAAATGAAAACCCTTTTAGTTTTGGGCTTTTATTTGGTTTTGATCCCTTCAAAATTTTACCATGCCTCCTATGGTGAAATTTTCCCAAAACCTCTCCTCCCACTATAGTTCAACCCAAACATTCTGTCCAAACTAATAAAATCCATTTTTGGACTTTATTCCAACTATTTCCCCTCCCAAAATAATTCTGTCTTTTCTTTTGAGCCTAGGTGGATTGCAAAGCAAGTACCCCAATGCTTATGACTTTTGACCTAAACTCAACACCCCTGGATAGTCCTTTGTACCCACTACCCAGAACCATCTTGATCCACTCTTCTCCTGTTCAAATATTTCAAAATTCACTCACTGCAAGTTTGGACCAGATTTGCCAAATTTGGTGAAACCATATCTACACCTCTCCAAAAATTCTACAAATATTCAGGCAGCCTCCAGGTGCAATGAGAGGCCCCTCCACCAAAAACCAGCTCAAGGGGAGATCTCTACACACTAGAATCATTCTGTCGAACACCTTGCATGCGGCAGTACTGTTCACTTTCAGAAATTCAGAAGTTCAGTGTCGATCTTCGTCAGTAACTTCAGTCACGAGCTCACAGTGCGCTTGGCACGTAGCTCACGGCCAGGCTTGCTTGTCTGGAGCCTCACACACGCGCTTGGCGCCTTCCTGGCATTGGTGGCGCCCTGGCCCGCCTGCGCCGGCGTGTCTTGCAGCGGCCGTAGCGCTGTAGCGGCCGACAGGAAGCAGAACGGCGGCACAACGCCGTTCGGCGCCGCCCAAGCGTCCTGGTGGCTCCGCATGGCCACCTCCTTGCCAGCGCACGCATGCAGCACCGTCGCCGTGGCGCAGCACGTGCAGAGCGTGCTCTCTGCCGCCGACGGGCCCCCCCGCCCCGTTCCATCGAACTCCCCCTAAGCGACCAAATTACAGCGCGGTCAGCATCTAAACGGAACCAGGGACATCCACGACGAAGCTCAACCTCTGACCCCCCCCCCCCGGCAACCACTGCGCCGCCGTAATCACCTCGCTGGAGAACCCCGTTCTCGGCAACCGCCTCGAGGCGGCTATATATAACACCCCGAGCTTGCGCTCGCCTCCGCACGACTCCACCACCACACCAGACCCCGCCCGGCCACTGAACGAGCCTCGAGGGGCCTTTCCTCCTCGACTCCGGCCACCTCCGTCCGCCTCGGGCTCCGGCTTCGTTCTCTCCGGTGAGAACCCCTCCGCCGCCCTAGTTTCGACCGTAGCCTCGTACCACCTCTAGTAAGATAACCCCCAGCTCAATTTTGGCCTCGCAGCTCTCTCCGACGAGATCCACGACCACCCGAACCACCGTCCGCCGGAGCAAGTGTCACCGACGTGGTACTCGCCGGCGACCACCACCACTTCCCACAGACGCGGAATGGTGCCCTGAACACAGAGGTACTCTCCGATCTCCCCGCCTCGCCGTGGATCGCCGCCGGCGACCACCGCGGCTCTCGGGCGCCGACGAGCCCGGCTCCCTCGTTTGAAAATTCAAACCTGACGGGTGGGACCCGCCCGTCAGCCTCTCCTGTGTTTTTTTTGAATCGTTTACTGAAAGCGTACTCTGGCAATTTTTTTTGTTTTTTTCTGCAAAGCCCCCTGGAAGTTTTCTGTTTCATTACAGATAAGTCCTTGGGTTAAAACCCTTATATCTTTTTAACAGAAAGGATTTTTTGAGTGATTCTTTTTCTGTTCTTTTGAAATTTTTGTCTAGTTTTTTATCATATTTATTTGAAAAATATTTGGAACACTTTTCTGTACACTCACGGTATTTACGTTGCGTGCGTATCTTTTCTTATACCGTAGATACCGGAGGAGGTGACGGAGCTGCAAACCTCGCACAGTTAGACTCCAACTACTCCGAACCAGGAAATCATGTTCGAACTCTTGATATGATGAGTATTGTTGCGTGTTTGCATTTTTGTATGTTCATGGCATGTTTATGAACAACTATTAAATGTTATATTTCATATATATAATCGGAAAGTAAGTTCGGTAAGCATTATGTTGTTGGATACATATTTGCATAGCCATGTGTTGGCATGAGGATGGATAAGATGGCAGTGTTGTGACATGCCAGGCTTAGGCCAGTCCTTTGACATCAGTGTCAACATGATCAAATCATATTCCTTTCACTTCCTTCCTGTGCTGCCACTTGTTTCCCGCAAGGAATATGGCATAGTAAGTTGCAACCGTTTTCCTGGTACACACCAAGTGGAGAGGCCGGGATGAGGGTTCCATGGCCCTGGATTAAAGCCCATCATCCGGTCAGGGGGCATGGGTGTTTCCGGTTGGGACCGAGAGGGGGGCACCCCTTAGAGCGCGCATATAGAAATTTGATCCCATGCTATTCGAGGTTGTGGCCTCCCCGTCTCAAAGTTTTTCTTGGACGTTGTCCAGGGTGATTCCTGGCATCGTGAGGTGAAATGGGTGTGTACAAGTTAAAAGTGTTTCTACTGAAATACCGTAAACGGAACTAGTCCTTCGTGACTACGGAAATCCGTTGGCTGTGGTCAGTTCATCCAAACTCTGCAGAGTCTCAAATCCTTCAATTATCTTGTGCTTTGTTCAAGTACTATATTCATTTTATCTTGTTAGGTATCAACCTCAGTGACAAAAACCCGGTGGGATTTATGTGTGATAAATCCGGTTAAAAGATTATTCTTGTGGATGGACTAATCTTGTTTTTGCATTTATTATAGGCCCTATCTGTGATGTCGCTCAGACGTCCGACGGTGGCATTTCTTTTTAAAGCCCTGTCTGTGATGTCGCTCAGACGTTCGACGGTGGCATTTCTTTTAATGCCCTATCTGTGATGTCGCTCAGACATCCGACGGTGGCATTTCTTTTTAAAGCCCTGTCTGTGATGTCGCTCAGACGTTCGATGGGGTTTAAGCCTGCGATTCCTCGGTCCGGGGCATTTCTTTTAAAGCCCTGTCTGCGATGTCGCTCAGACGTCCGACGGTGGCATTTCTTTTAAAGCCATGTCTGTGATGTCGCTCAGACATACGACGGTGGCATTTCTTTTTTAAAGCCCTGTCTGTGATGTCGCTCAGACGTCCGATGGTGGCATTTCTTTTAAAAGCCCTGTCTGTGATGTCACTTAGATGTCCGACAGTGGCATTTCTTTTAAAGCCCTGTCTGTGATGTCGCTCAGACGTCTGATGGTGGCATTTCTTTTAAGCCCTGTCTGTGATGTCGCGCAGACGTCCGACTGTGGTATTTCTTTTAAGCCCTTTATGTGGTGTCGCTTAGATGCCCGACTGCGGCAGGCATTTTATTTATTTACCTTTCGAGGCGTCGCTTCAGACACCCGATCAGTTTTCAGTTATTTATTTTATTCATCAAGTCCTACAATATTATCGTTATTTTATGAGCATCATCCTTGTTCATGATGCATTCATGCATTCATTGATTATATCTTTTGTCCGAACTGTCTTGCGAGTACTTTCAAGTACTCACCTGGCTTGTTGATTTGGCCAGATGTTGATGAAGGCGATCTCATGGATGAAGAGTTTGATAGCGAGTCTGACGCCTAGAGGAGTCCCAGTCAGTCCCGTGCGATCCTGTCTTGGTCATTGTATTATCCTCTTCCGCAACCCCGAATAAATTCATCGAGCCTCACCTCGACGCTCTATGTGCTGCCAGTAGAAGTCAAGTTATCCACCACCACTTTTCCCTCAAGCTAGTAGCATGCCACCCCACCCCTGTGTCATAACAACCCTTATGTAAGATATTGGCGAGTTTGTACTAAACTATTGGGCAGCCTGAGCTCAATCTTGTAATATATGTGATGCTACTGGTTCTCTGTTTATCAAGCTTTTGTCTACCAGAAAGGATGACTTTTCCTATACTGGTTTTAAAAGATCAGTTTTATCAATAATCATATTATTGAAAAGCCGGTCATGACAGGTGGGTTATTCTCAAGAGGAGTGGACTCCGCTCCTCATTCACGAGAAAGGGCCGATAACCGGGATGCCCAGTCCCATGATCCAAAAAGATCAAAACAAATCAAAATAATTAAACAAAACTCCCCCAGGGCTGTTGTATGTTGAAGGCACTCGTTGTTTCGAGCAAGCCATGGATTGATGCTTGTTGGTGGTTGGGGGAGTATAAACCTTTACCATTCTGTTCGGGAACTGCCTATAATGCATGTAGTATGGAAGATACAGCCATCTCATAGTTGTTGCGTTGACAGCGAAAGTATGCCGCTCAAAATGTTATTCAATCTCTATTTTAAAATCGAGCTCTGGCACCTCTACAAATCCCCGCTTCTCTCCGCGAAGGGCCTATCTATTTACTTTTATGTTGACTCATCACCCCTCTTATTAAAAAGCACCCGCAGGAGAGCACATTGTTATTTGCATTCATTATCATTGGTTTATATTGGGTATGACTTGAATGGATCTCTTTTACAATGAATTACAATGTTTAGTCAGTCCTTGATGTTTAAAGGTGCTCTGCATTTATGTTTTGCGGTCTCAGAAAGGGCTAGTGGGATACCATTTTGTTATATCATGTTATGATTATTTTGAGAAAGTGTTGTCATCCGAGTTTTATTATTACGACTCGCTAGCTGATTATGCTATTGATATGAGTAATTGTGAGACCTATGTGTTCTTGTGAGTATGGTTAGTTCATAATGTTTGCTGAAACTTGAATGCTGGCTTTTCATGTTTACAACAACAAGAGCAAATAGAGTTTGTAAAAGTTTTTCTTTATCACTTTCAGTTTATCAACTGAATTGCTTGAGGACAAGCAAAGGTTTAAGCTTGAGGGAGTTGATACGTCTCCAACGTATCTACTTTTCCAAACACTTTTGCCCTTGTTTTGGACTCTAACTTGCATGATTTGAATGAAACTAACCCGGACTGACGCTGTTTTCAGCAGAACTGCCATGATGTTGTTTTATGTGTAGAAAAGAAAAGTTCTCGGAATGTCCTGGAAATCCATGGAGGCACTTTTCAGAATTAATAAGAATTTTTGGCAAAAGAATCAAGGACGGGGGCCCATGGGCTGTCCATGAGACAGGAGGGCGCGCCCCCCTAGGGCACGCCCTCCTATCTCGTGGGCCCCCTGGACCTCCTCCGACCTCAACTCCAACTCCATATATTCCGTCTCGGGGAGAAAAAATCGAGGAGAAAGTTTCATCGCGTTTCACGACACGGAGCCGCCGCCAAGCCCTAATCTCTCTCGGGAGGGCTGATCTGGAGTCCGTTCGGGGCTCCAGAGAGGGGGATTCGTCGTCGTTGTCATCATCAACCATCCTCCATCACCAATTTCATGATGCTCACCGCCGTGCGTGAGTAATTCCATCGTAGGCTTGCTGGACGGTGATGGGTTGGATGAGATTTACCATGTAATCAAGTTAGTTTTGTTAGGATTTGATCCCTAGTATCCACTATGTTCTGAGATTGATGTTGCTATGACTTTGCTATGCTTAATGCTTGTCACTAGGGCCCGAGTGCCATGATTTCAGATCTGAACCTATTTTGTTTTCATAAATATATGTGTGTTCTTGATCCTATCTTGCAAGTCTATAGTCACCTATTATGTGTTATGGTTCGACAACCCTGAAGTGACAATAATTGGGATACTTCTCGGTGATGACCGTAGTTTGAGGAGTTCATGTATTCACTATGTGTTAATGCTTTGGTCCGGTTCTCTATTAAAAGGAGACCTTAATATCCCTTAGTTTCCGTAAGGACCCCGCTGAACATGGGAGGGTAGGACAAAAGATGTCATGCAAGTTCTTTTCCATAAGCACGTATTACTATTTACGGAATACATGCCTACTTTACATTGATGAATTGGAGCTAGTGCTATATCACCCTATGTTATAACTATTGCATGAGGAATCGCATCCGGCATAATTATCCATCACTGATCCATTGCCTACGAGCTTTTCACATATTGTTCTTCGCTTATTTACTTTTCTGTTACTACTATTACAATTACTACAAAACCCCAAAAACATTTATCTTTACTGTTGCTACCGTTACCATTACTATCATACCACTTTTGCTACTAAACACTTTGCTGCAGATACTAAGTTATCCAGGTGTGGTTGAATTGACAACTCAACTGCTAATACTCAAGAATATTCTTTGGCTCCCCTTGTGTCGAATCAATAAATTTGGGTTGAATACTTTACCCTCGAAAGCTGTTGCGATCCCCTACACTTGTGGGTTATCAGTGAATTCCTAACTCATCAGTCAGAACAAATTCCTCAGAGATCAGAAGAACTTCATCTCTGTTATTGAAGAATATGACTGAACTGCATTTGATTTCCAATGGCTTCACTCGAAGGGATTGGTAGGTGTAGGATTTTGAGTTGAACATCACATGGAAATTTTTTCTTAGTATTTCCTCGACCCCCTTTAACAGTACGGTGTTTCCTATGACTCAAGAAAGAGAAAATTAAACTATAAAAACAAAAGTCTTCACGCTTCATGTTCCTTGAATGAATACCAAGTCTTCAAGGTCACACCAATTTCTTCACTTTCAAAGTCTATAGAAAGTCTTCAGAAATCCAAAGTCTTTAGTCAAAGAACTTCATTTTTAGGGGTCGACTTTCTCTGTAAGTATCAAACTCCTCATAGACTTATATACCTGTGTACACTCACAAACACATCAGTCCCTTAACCTATAAGTCTTCAATACACCAAAATCACTAAGGGGCACTAGATGCACCTACAATCTCCCCCTTTTTGGTGATTGATGACAATATAGGTTAAGTTTTCAACGGGTATAAACATGTGAAGTGTAAATACTGATGTGCATAGAAGAACTCCCCCTGAAGATGTGCATAGTGAGGAATTTTGCTTTTGAAGCAATGCACACTTGAAGAGTATAATCATGGATATCTCCCCCTATATCTTGTAATTCATACACGCATTTGACATATAATATGAGGAATTTGAAATGCATGATGAAATATGGCGACTGATGTAATTCAGCATGTGTGCATTAACATTAATGAGGAATAAGCATACAGAAGAACAAAGCAAAAGTCTCAAGCCACCATAGAGTTTAAGATTACAACTCGATCCAGCAAAGTCATCAGAAGAACGAGAGTTGTAACTTAGCAAAAAAACACCCATATATAGACCCGCTTGAAGACTAACTCAAATTTCTCCCCCTTTGTCATCGAATGACCAAAAGGGTTGAAACTGAGAACTAACGCCCCTGAAGAATATCGTGATGATGGAGGAGCGCCAGCGTTGTCAGGGTCTTGAGTCGTTGGAGGGCCTGCTGAAGTGTCATCCAAGTCTTCATGCTCGTCCGTGTCACGCGATGAAGAATATGAGCTAGCCACCAAGGGAGGAACCTTGACCTTCTTGTATCTCTTCGGAGGAGGAGCAGACCAGTCAAAGTCTTCCTTGAAGCCCATTTGCTTCAGATCTTGTTCACCATATAGATGTGATAGAATAGCCCAGGTGCAATCAAACACTTCATGGAGGTAGTAGTGGTTTTTCTTCACTTCATTATGTGTGGAAGTCATGTTGTGAAGAATAGAACCAAACTGACGCTTAACCCACTTGTGATTTTGATCGACCTTCTGGTGAAGACTTATAAGTAGTTCACGGTCAGTCATCACATGAGGAGCAGTAGCTTGAGGACTTGACTTGGTAGCATTGGCAGCAGAATCATGTGTGGCAGAGTCATCATTGGTGGAGTAAGATGCAGCTTTGCGGAACTGACCATCCAATGGACGAATGCCTTCATCGATCACAGCTGGTGACTTGCCCTTCTCATCGGATGAGGAAATTGTCCGCTTGAGGACTTCAATAGGTGGAAAGTAGCTAAGGTGATTCTGAAAATCTGCCTTGCAGTTGAGTGAAGACCTTGTTCTGAGGAATCTCATGATCCACGGCGCATAAGGCTTCAGCTCAAATGGTGAAAGTGCAACATTCACCAGAGTCCTCATGAAGAAATCGTGATAATTTATGGGGATGCCATGCATGATATTGAAAAGCATATTCTTCATCATTCCGGTAATTTCTTCATCGGATGAGTCATGGCCTTTGATGGGACTCATGGTCTTCGTCAGAATGCAGTAGATGGTTCTGGGCACATAGAGCAATTCCTTCATGAGGAATTTGGTCCTTGGAGCTTGTCCTGGCTTCAGTGGCTTCATGAGCACTTGCATATAGTGATCAGTAAGTTCAGGTTCATCATACAGACAACGAGTGCTGTTAGGTGGATGACTGATAGGTAAGGCACAAAGCAATTCAGAGGCTGGTGCCTTGTAATGAGTATTTTTAGTCATCCAGTCCAACACCCACGAGTTGACGTCAGTAGCATCGCCTGTGATATGCAAAGTTGTGTAGAACTGAAGAATAAGCTCTTCATTCCAATCAACTATGTCTGAGCAGAAATTGAGCAAGCCAGCGTCATGAATCATGCTGAGGACTTGAGAGAAGCAAGGCATGGATTCCATGTCCACATGAGGAATATGCCCGTGATCGAAGACTTTGTCCTTGTTGAAGAGCACTGATGAATAGAAGTTGACCTGGCTAGTAGTCCAGAAATGCTTCCTTCTAAGACGAGCATTGTCATAGGGGTTGAAATCCGTGAAGAATACATGCTCGCCAAAGAAATCATCAGCCTTGAATTTTTGCTTCTTGGAGAAAGGATCCTTTGGCTTGGGCTGAGGAGTATCAGTCAATTGTATTACCACCTCAGGGATCGCAATCTCAGGTTCCTCAGGCTGGAATTTCTTCATGAACACTTGGGGTTGCATGAGGTTCTTCAGATCCCATTTCCACTTCAGTGGCGGCAGGGGACTGAGGAATAGCTTAAAGGGGAGTGAACATTGGAGAGTTGGGATGTTGACTGTCCCAAAATTCATCATTGAGCACAGGAGTGGTACAACCAATGTCCACATCCTCCTCTTCAATTTCTTCAACACCTGCCTCTTCAACAGTAAACTGAGGCAAAGGTGAGGAAATGACTGGGGTTGAAGGGATCTCATCCACTTCAATTTCTTTGTCCAACTTCTTTGTTGAAGCAGCAGATGGAGTTTCTTCATCAGATTCCTCGGGAATCTCATATTCTTCACCAAATGGAACAAGGTCCTTTGATGGCATTGATGAGACGGGAACGACATCAATTGGATTGTCAATTGAACTGATCAGAGTCTTCATCGTCTTCGAAGCTGAAGAATTTGAAGAGGTTGATGCCTTCCTCTTTTTCATTGCTGCACGCTCTGCAGCCTTGGTCTTCTTCACATCAGATGCAGATGGAAGGGTCGGAGTTGGTGTAGGCGCAGGAGGTGCATTTTCTTCAGGCGCAACTTTTGTAGTTTCCCTGACTTTTCACTTTCTTCAGGCGCATCACTAGTGGATGCCCTGGCAATATCTTCAGCGGCTGGAATGGAGTCATCAGCCCTGGTGCTCTCATTTTCTTCAGCAGCCATACTGACATCAGCGGTGCTGGCATGTTCTTCAGTGGGCTAGGCAGATTCTTTAGCCTGAGGAATTTCGACATGCACCGGTGCAGAGGCAGTTGAAGAGAAAGTCTTCGTCAAATTGAAGAACCTAACCTTTGCTCCCTTCCAATCAGCATGGCACCGATAGAAATCATCACTCAGTTGCTTGATTTCAGCTTGTACAACAATGAGTTGTTCAGGGGTAAGAGTGAGGACATTGTCCTTGAGGTAGCGTTGTTTCCTATATTGCGCTTTCTTCAGCCTTCGTCCTTCTTCATATTTCCACTTTTCTTCCTCAATGAAGTGAGTGAGAACATGACTTTGACCAGGAGTGAGGTTCATCTCCAGCAAAGGTGTAGCGGGGTCCTTGTGCCATAAGTCAATGAAATCGAGGATCAGTTTGGGATCCAGAAGTAGTGGCACATTGCTGCCTTTGGCTCTAGCGGCCCTGGCTTGCCTGTCTCTGATGATCTCGGCAAGTTCATCATCATCCGCCTCATCATCATCAGAGGGCACATGGAAAGCGACTTGCTTCTTGTGAGGACTTGGTCGAAGACCTCGTCTAGAAGTGGCCTTTTTCTTCAGCAGTGAGGGACCAGCTGAGGAAGGTCGAGCAGCTGAGGAGCTTGCAGATGCTCCTGAGGCAATAGAGAAGCCTTGAGTCCTTTGGCACGTGGCAAGATGCACAGGTGCTGAAGATTTTGTCGGAGCAGCTGAAGACTTTGTCGGAGGAGGAGGAGCAGACCGAGGAATTGGTCATGAGGGCATTGCTGAGGAGCTTGGCCGTTAGGGCATTGAAGGAGAAGCACTTGACTTGTGGGCAGGCTTCTTTGGTATAGCCTTCCTGGGCTTACTACTAGAGGCCTCAGCAGCGTTAGCAGCAGCAGCAGAATCTTCATTGAATTTCCTCACTGCTTCTTTTGCTTGCTTGCCTAGTTTGGCCTGGCGCCTAGCCCATTCAGTAGCATAGTCCTCACCGTGGTTGAGGCTGGTGGGATCCGCCAGTTGGCCAGGTCTCAATGGAGGTCTTGAGCATGGAGGGTTGAGCGCGAATTTCTGCATGTACTTGGGAGTAACATAACTATACTCCCTCCATTCTCGTGCCCATCTCCTCTCAATTCGTTGTATGCGCACCTTGCGCTGATTCTTGTCCTCCTTGCCAAACTTGGCCTCATCAGGAGTGCAGTACCCAGCATAAATATCCTCAGGGATTTCAAATGTTGTGTTGACCTCAGGCCTTTTTCCTCCTTTCTGTGGCTTCTTGTCAGCCATTTTCTTCAGCTGAGGAATATGAACAACTGAAGTTTCTGAAGAGGTATGCAACTTTTCTTTGAGGAATGCTGCAAATGAGTAAAGTTGATGAGAACCTAGTGATTCAGCAGCGGACATTTGTACCTGTGAACAGAGTATAGTTGCGAGGAATTTGGAGAGGTCATATGCGTTCTCAGAAGGTTTTTCAAAAAGAATAGGTTTTGAGGAATTTGACCAAATGAGTCTTGAAGAATTTCGCTAAGCGTTCTTTATCTTAGGTTCCAGAGTTGTACAGATTTGAAAATCCACACAATTGAGGAATCTTGAAGAAAATCATTGCTTAGAGAAACGAATCAAGAACAGATAACGTGTGAGGTGTTTTAGTGTGTGAAGATTTGAAGAATAAACACCTTTGAAGATTTTTAGGAAAACACATGAATCAAAGCGGGCAATGAAATTAACTTTTAATTACCCGAAGTGAAGAACACGACTGTCGGTGTCAAAACCGGCGGATCTCGGGTAGGGGGTCCCGAACTGTGCGTCTAGGCGGATGGTAACAGGAGACGAGGGACACGATGTTTTTACCCAGGTTCGGGCCCTCTTGATGGAGGTAAAACCCTACGTCCTGCTTGATTAATATTGATGATGTGGGTTACAAGAGTAGATCTACCACGAGATCAAGGAGGCTAAACCCTAGAAGCTAGCCTATGGTATGATTGTTGTTCGTCCTATGGACTAAAGCCATCCGGTTTATATAGACACCGGAGAGGGCTAGGGTTACACGGAGTCGGTTACAAAGGTAGGAGATCTACATATCCGTATCGCCAAGCGTGCCTTCCATGCCAAGGAAAGTCCCATCCGGACACGGGATGAAGTCTTCAATCTTGTATCTTCATAGTCTTGGAGTCTGGCCGATGATGATAGTCCGGATGTCCGGACACCCCCTAGTCCGGGACTCCCTCAGTAGCCCCCAAACCAGGCTTAAATAACGATGAATCCGGCGCGTATGTTGTCTTTGGCGTTTGCAAGGCGGGTTCTTCTTCATGCTCCATGTGTTTGCCGGATAGTGTCCGGTTGCTTCATAAATGTTGTGCTCCTTGGCTTCCGCGTCCAATAATGGTCTTCTTCCATGCATCGCACGAATGCGAAAAGCCAGGGTATTTTTATGTTTTACCCCCTAGCTGCGCAAATAAGCTGCCTATAAGGGAGGCGAGGATCCAGATCCAAATCACATTATCCTCCTTCTGCAAGCACTCACCGAGGCGCATCTGACACCAAACCCATTCCAACATGGACAGTCGACGCGGCTCCTCTTCTCGCGCTCCCAGCCCTAAGCCAGGAGATTGGAGGAGATGCTCAGTCCCGCACAGCGAGTTAGTGATGCTCCAAGCAAAGGGATATCTTCCCCCGGCCTTCATGGTTCCGGTTCGAGCTGGACTGGCCACCTACAAAGGTGGGAAGCAGGTGGAGAGCGCCCCCAATCCCTCCAAAGGAGAGCGGGTGTACTTCGTCTCCTACTTAATAAGGGGACTCGGATTTCCTATACATCCGTTTCTCCGGGGGCTCCTAGAGTTCTACGGACTCCAGCTTCATCACCTTACACCTGCCTCCATTTTGCACATCGCGGGCTTCGTAGCTCTGTGTGAGCTGTTCTTGGGCATTCAGCCCCATTTTGCGCTATGGAAGAGGCTGTTTTGCCTTGTACCCCGCTCTCACGAGGGGTCGATATATCAAGTGGGCGGAGCCGAAATATGGCGCATCGTCGGGACCGGATACCTGTCCGGGACCCCAAAGAAGGCGTCCGAAGGTTGACCTTCGGAGTGGTTTTATATGGAGGACGCTCCGCTACCGGATCTAGTCCGGATCGGCCTTCCGGAGTTCAGCAACACTCCCCTGAAGAAACGCCTAAGTTGGTGCCCACAGAGCCCTCGACGAGAAGATGATAGTAGCATCCACTACTTGATGGGCCGGATACGGCTGCTAGCCCATTCCGGATTAACCATGATCGGAGTCATGGCCACATGCATTATGCGTGGGGTGCAGCCGCTCCAATATAGGGGCCACCCCATGTGGGACTTCAACGGAGACGACGACGCCACCCGTCACGGCCGCAAGGGACCTGGCTCGGCCGACGATCTGGTGAAGATCCTGTCCGGCTTGTATAAGGGGGACAAGGAGGACTTCCTCCGCATGAATCCTCTGAACGGATTTTCCATGAACAACCCTCGGAGCTGGGTAGGCGGTCGCATGCATATCTGAACCGTGCCTTTAAAGGCAATTGTCTTATTGTATGATTTTGACACAGGAACTGCGTCGGGATGTGGAGGGCATAAAAAGCCCAGCCCCACAACCCGAAGACCCAGAAAGGTCCCTCGATCCAGCCTCCGAAGAGGATCCAGGCTTAGCGGTGGAACTGATCGACGGGGTGTACCACCAGCTCAGCATAGATAATGCTTTAGTTGCCATTATGGATGACTACCCCGGTTTGTGTCCGGCTTCCCCGGTGAGTACGACCGAAGTCCTGTCGCCGTTACTTCTTTAATGCTTATTTCTGACCACCGTGCTCCAATGGTGTTCGGCAGGAAGCGCCGTTACGGCAGGAAGTCGAGCCCGCGGCGACCGGCCAACAAGGGTCAGTCCAGCCCAGCAGGCGGAAGAGGAGTGCAACGCAAACTGAAACGTCGCCGCAACGGTACGGAGCACCGCTGTTTTTTAAGGGAAGGATTCCCAGGAGGTATATTAATGCTCATAACCTTTCCAGAAAGAGCGCTCGCCGGACAATGTCCGGAGAGGTTGCCAATCAAGCCTCCGCCAGCCATGCTCCAATGCACGACCCGGAAGGGGAGGCGAATACAAGGCATGAGTCGGACGCTCCTCCAACGGAGGATGCCGACCGGCTGTCCGCCACCCGGTCTAAGGTGGAGAGTGCCATGAATCACAGGCGTCGCCGGACAGTTCTTCGTGACGCGTGTTTCTCCCCGGAGGCGTTAAATGCCTTTGATGCGGGAAACGCGCACCTCCATGCCGCTCAAGATGGTTTAACCGTGCGTTGGGAAATCACCACGACTGCACAAGCACGAGCAAGGGTGGAGGTAATGGCTTAACCGTGTGTGATGCTAGTGCGCTCTAAAATCACCACCTGCGCAAGCTAAAGACGGTAGTTTATTTAGGATGGATTTCACGTCTGCGTCTGAAAATTAGGACGAACCGTGTGCGATAGACTAGCTAGCTAGAAATGTAAAAACAAACTACCCGCCTTGAGCGATGCAAAAATCGGCGGTTCCACCGCTTTACCTTATTATCATACACATATATTCTTATTGGACCTTGTGCGATCTTGGGTGCTCCCCCCCATCAATTTCTTTACCCAAATTTTAGTAGACGCAGTATTTCAACCGTCGCCCCACTCCTCCACCACCAACCTTATAGTAAAATTCCAGTAGATTAGGCATTTGAAGTGGTTTACTCAAGATTACCTCACAGAGTACATGATTGGTGGACACACAAGGAAGGTTAAAGTATTTCATCAAGACTGCAATGAGCATCGATAAGTCCTAATGAAGATAGTGAAGGATGGGCAGGCAGCCATCACAACGGGTCTAGAGTCGTGCATGCATTACGGATGGAGGAGGGCACAATATGGGCATCCCGCTTCACCTTCTCCAGCAACCAGAATGTCTTTCGGCTCTCTCTTTACAGTCTTTAGTACAACTATGGTTCATCATTCTTTACTTGGTGCTTTTGTAGTTCTTCAGTATATGTACCTGTGCATCGAACTATGCATTCGTGCTTGAACCTATATTTGTGATAAACATGGTTCAATATGAAATAAGTGATTGCCTACTTTCAAATTCAAAATCCGTGATTTTTAAATGCAGAGATTAAATTAGGGATAAATTTGGGATTAAATTAAGGATAAATTAGGGATTACACTGCACACGGTTTGTGAAAGCAAAACGTCTTCAATAAACGTCGAGATCAGATACGTTTCTCGGATCCACTACATGTGCGATCAATCTCTACTACACACATGATCAGCCAAGAAAAAACGTGTGAGATTAACAACAGGAGCACATGCAATTCCTTCTTCTTAAATGTTTGCGAAAGTCACCTTATCACGCACGCTTGAAACTATGGACTGTTTATGATGTCATGCGCATCGTAAATGTTTTCTCATAGAAGAATGCATGTGATAGGCCCTCATCAGACACGGGTACGACGGATGAATCATGTGGGATATATTCAAGCTTCGCATACAGTTTTATAGGGATAAATGTATCCACTCTTACATCGAATCGCATACAGTCGAGGAAAAGTAAATGTGTGCGATTGTCTGCTTATCATACACGTTCTATAATAGTGAACTGTTTGTGACGGGGCACGCATTGTAAACATATTACCATGGAAGACCGACTGCGATAGTAATGCAAGCACAAATGAGTACCAACTATGGAGCATTTGGGATATGCGAGATATCACAAACAGTTGTCTGAAGACTCGCGTTTGGGATACATGCCAGCAACACATATGCTTAGTTATGCAAAACGTATGCATTGCTACTCCCTATACCCGATGGTTTCTGGGTCGTGTGGGAAGGACCCCCTACCGCCCACACTCACTAGGCGACGGTTCAAAATGTCGTCGCGGAAAGGGGTTAAAAACCGTTTGTATATCAGCTCGCTATACTAGTGACAATCCCCGCGGCTGTGTTCCCACTAACACAACCACACTCACACCCAAACCGGAGTTTGGAAATAGCTCACTTGAGTAAGTTGCAAGGGAATGGTAAAAAGCATGAATTAAACTAAGTACTAGAGAGAAAGGAAAATAAATACTTAACTAAACATAGGAAATAAACTAAGAGAAGTATGTGATGTTTTAGATGAGATTGTTGGCATCTAGGTACGACCTTGTTCAGTAAAGGCGCGTAATGGAGTTCAGGTATTATGACTATGCCAAGTTGTGACTAAGTCAGTACCTGCATTATAGGATATGGTGGTCTACTTCTGGTGGGCAGTCCCTCACATAACATTACCTCTTAAGACGAGCTAACTCATTCATCCTTCTTTGTGTCCCATACCTGAGATATTAAGGTCCTCGTGGTTTGAGGACTGGAAGAAGGCATTAGGTTCTATGGACAACCGTGCTCCTAGAATAATCATGTTCCCCTTAAGATATCTACATCTGTCACATCGTAGGTCCTCAGTTTCCACAACCATCTATATACTTCATGTGTGGACTGAGGAGTTGGCTGTCTCCAACTATGCCAATGGATAGGACATCTTCCATCACTAAATTAACAGAGGTAAATATGCAACGCGAAGCAACACACATAGTTAGACAAAACTTATCAAATAGCCACTTACTAATCAACCGACCCATAGCCAACAATTACTCAAATAACATCACATATAATGGGGTTCAAAAGTTGTTACAACCCATCACGGAGATCGTGATGGAGGAGGAAGAAGGGATGGTGACCGTGGTGATGATAGCGGCGATGCGTGTGGTGATGGTGATGATGGCGGCGACCCATGGCCGCGCCCCACCATGGCGGCTCCCTTCTGGTCTCCTTCAAGGTTGCAACAATGGTATTCTTGAGGTGGATGGTGGCTGGACTTGGAGATGAGATGACGAATGATGACTTGATGAATAATGGAGGCGGCGACTAGGGATGAAGGCGGATATATAATAGCTCTCCCATAGCCTCCTCCGTTCATGTAGCATCTCCCCTTTGATCATAGGGCTCTAGGTGAGCCCAATCCTCCCCAAATCACCCCTTGAAGGCTAAGGAAGTCATGGGAACAAACAAGGATGAAATCCACGAAGAATTCCATCACGAGAGGCAACTTTCAGTGCTGTCTGGACATCAAACGGGCGCTCAGATGACCACATGCAGTGTTGGAAATATGCCCTAGAGGCAATAAAAAATTGGTTATGATCATATTTCTTTTTTCATGATAAAGGTTTATTATTCAAGCTAGAATTGTATTGATCGGAAACTTAAATACATGTGTGAATACATAAACAAATACTATGTCCCTAGTGAGCCTCTACTAGACTAGCTCGTTGATCAAAGATGGTTAAGGTTTCCTAACCATAGACATGAGTTGTCATTTGATAACAGGATCACATCATTAGGAGAATGATGTGATGGACAAGACCCAACCATGGAGGTGCCTCCCGAACCCTGTCCCAACGCGACTGCTCAGTGTTCGGTGGGCTCAAAGGTGGCTCGCGCGGCGGGTGTGGACAAGCTGCCCCGGCAAGGATCTTGCCGAGGCTGCTGAGGCTGGCCTCGGCAAGGGTCCTTGCCGGGGCAACCTGCATTGCCCGTGTGACCTTTGTGGTCTTGGTCCTTTGTTGTTTGCTTTGCTCTCCTTGTGGCCTCGACTTTTCTCCGGCTTCCCCTTCCTGCCCTGTGATGTGTGGCTGTGGCGGGAGGCTCTAACTGCCCGTGCATAGGTAGAGGGGTCAAAAGCAGAGCCCCTACTTTTGTACACTGACAGGAGCCCCCGGGCCTGGGCCACACATAAGCACAACACGTGGTTGGGTCGGGCCCAAAACGGTGCACGGGCAGTTGGGGCGGACTTTTACCATGGCCACTGTCCCGTCCGCTGAGCTTCCCCACGACCTGCGTTGAACGCGTGACGTGGGGGTCATGCGCGCGCATGACGTGGGCATGCTGGCGTCACCTTGTGGTGGACAGTAAAGATGCGGCTTGCGTGTCTCTTTGAGACCGCAGGGCCGCCCGCCATTTACTGCCCTCGCTAGGGAACCGTCGCTCCACGCGTCCCATTGCATCCGCCCCTTGCGCCACGTTCGTTGCATGCAGAGCGAATGACAGGCGCAGGGGTCGTGGGTAGTCACGCGCGTGCGGGTTGATTCCCTTGCGCCTTCAGTGGAGCGGGGAGGGAGGTCGACGACCCTGCTCGCTGTCACTCCAAGAGGCTGGATTGGCTGGGAGGGGGCGGCCGAGCCCCACCCCTGCCTCTTTATAAAGAGGGGAGCGAGAGGGACGGTGCCCTTCAGTCCTTCGCCATCTGCTTCTCTCCATTCCTGCTTCCTTTCTTCTCATGCAATGGCGAGGGGGCGCGGCGATGCTTCGTCAGTGGCGGCGAGGGTTTCGGCCAGACAGCACATCACTCCTCCCCAGGAACTCGTAGCGGTGGAGCCAACCGCTAGAGGGAGGGGAAGGGGCGAGGCCGAGGCTACCGTGGAGCCCGGGGGAAAGGAGGACGGGGCGGCAGATCCACCTCGCCCCCTCCTGCAGTCCTTCCTCCGATGGAGGGCCATGCTGGGGATAATCCCTGCGAAATCTTTGTCAGGCTGCGCCATCCGCCACGCTGTTGCCTTCGCCTTCCGACCCTGTTTACGTGGGAGATGGAGCTGGATCCGCCACAGGCGCTGCGGCTACACATGAGGGGTTGCGGGAACAGCGGCACGTGGGTCGACATCAAGTTCCCCGCCCCCCACGTCATGTATCTTCACCGAGTGTGGAAGACCTTCGCTCGCCTTCACAGCTTGACTGACGGGCTCGCTCTCCATTTCAAACTAATGGAGGGCGGCCTCCTCTCTGTCAAGATCTTCGGGCACTTCAGTACCTGTGTGAGGTGCTGCATAGAGAGCTCCTCCGACGATGAAGAGTCCTCCTCAAGCGAGAGTGGAGAGGAGGACAATGGCAGCGACGAATAGGGCAGCGGGCAGCAGGATGACGGGTCCGACTAGGCGTCGGGCGTCGCTCCGAGCGGCACCGGCGTCCCCATCATCCGTGTCGCCCGCTCCTTGAACTTCTCGGGGTTGCCTCCTTGGGCGGCTAGCGTAGGGAGGCTGCGGAAGAGGAAGAGGACGAGCGGCGAGGCCATCAAGTTGGAGTACGCGGACACTGTCGGCGTTCTAGGAACGGGGGTACCCAGACTTGCCTGCCTGCGGCCTGCGGCGTGGCTCCAGGAATGGCCCAGTATGGCCCATCTTCATCAACACATGCTCAAGACCCTCGCGAGGGGCCAAGCCTCGCGGGCGGACGACAGGAGGCTTCCTCGGGCACGGCCTCGTCAGGTTGGCTCGCGAGGAGGCGGAGAGATCAAGGCGGGGTACCACGCGAGGTGCTCATGACGCAAGCCATGATGACCAAGGCCAGGCGGGCGCCGGCCTGCGCAGAGTCCTTGTTTCCTCTTTGGTGCAAAGGGGGCAAGCGCAGGCGAGAGTATCAAGCAAAGGCAGCCATTTCGGTGCAACAAGACCAAGACCAGCAGGACGGCAGGATGGAGGTCATCGTGGAGCCCGAGCCGGCATCATCGTCAGGGTCTTTTGCAGACGAGGACCAACTTTAGTCAGGATAAGTGTACTAGATGTTCCCCTTCAAAATGGCCAATTGTTGGCGCCCTTCCCGCTCAATATTTGGGAAGAGGCCCAGGGCCTCCGCCTATAAATAGGACTAGCCACCCCCAGGGGAGGAGAGATCGGATCGAGAAGAGATGGGATCGAGAGGCATCAGGAAGAGAGAGATAGAGAAAGAGGAACTCCCTTAGCAGTTCATCGCACCAGCCAAGAACAGACCCTCGCGAGGCTGTTCTTCCCTTGTATTGTTCATCATCAGCCCCAGAGGCAATCCACCACACCACACACTGGAGTAGGGTATTACACCACAATGGTGGCCTGAACCAGTATAAATCTCGTGTCCTCTGTGTTGTTCTTCGTGTAGTTTAGATCCTTGCGAGGCGGTGAGACATGGGTAGTCAGGGGGTGTGATCTCCGCGTGCACCCCAGAGTTCGAACCTTGAGGGTCAGCCGGAACCTGAAATCCGACATTTGGCGCGCCAGGTAAGGGTGCGCCGGGGTTTTCCCTTCCGCCAACCCGCTCTCCGCCAACACCGCGGTTCGCCCTCATGATGGGCAACGGGCCGCCTGCTCCGGTCGCCAGCGCCAGCACGGGGGCCACAGGGCTCCGAGCCTTGCCCCCGCCCTGCAACAGGTGCAATGGCCAAACAAATTCAAGCCAGAGATTCCTCCACGCTATGACGGCACGGCCGATCCGCTGGCTTTCTTGCTGGCCTACGAGGAGGCCGTCCTCGAGGCCGGGGGCGACGATAGGGTCATGGCTAACTGGTTTCCCATGGCCCTCACTGGCGCCCCGCGCATGTGGATTCTTCACCTGCCGACGGCTTCTATGGCCTCCTGGGGGAGCTACGCAGCCTCTTCCTCGCCCGGTACGCTGCACCAGCGCACCCGGTCGTCGCAGCTCTCCTAGGCGGCTCGCAGGCGCCACCTTCAGGCCGCCACATCAAGTCATTCATCCGCCAGATCGGCGCCGCTTCCTTGCAGTGTGGGGCGCCTCCGGGCTGGGCGGTACCTAAAGCCGATCTAGCCTTCAGCTCAGAGGATCACCCCTCCAACTCGGCCTGCTCGAGCGCGCTCCCGATGCTATGTACCCCCACCATCTATCAGGTGGTCGTCACCAGGACCCTCATCGACAGCAGTGCTGGCCTCAACATGCTCTCGGTGGAGGCCTTCAGCCTCCTCCACGTACCGCCGGAGCGGCTGCAGCCCAGCAAGCCTTTCTCGGGCGTCGGAGGCGGCTCCACCGGCTCCCTAGGGCAGATCCGCCTTCCGGTGACCTTCGGCACCTACGGCAACTTCCGCACGGAGCTAATCGACTTCGACATCGCCCCCATCGGCCTCCCATACAACGCCATCCTTGGCTATCCGGCACTAGCCCGGTTCATGGCCGCAACTCACCCAGCGTACAACCTCATGAAGATGCCCGGGAGTAGCGGCGTCCTCACCGTGTCTGGAGACACAGGGGATGCATTGCAAGCGCTCAAGCTTACCTTCAAGGCCGCGGCGGTGGCGCAGCCCGCCGGCTCAGACGCCCCTGAGCCCAAGGGGGCTGCACCGGCCGAAAAGAAGCAGCTATTCACTCAGGACAAGGCGGAAACCAAGCAGGTACTGGTCGACAAGGACGGATCCACCAGCGCCACCTTCACCATAGGCGCCAACCTCGAGCCCGAACAGGAGGAAGCCTTAGTAAAGTTCCTGCGCGCAAACAAGAAGGTATTTGCGTGGGAGCTAGATCAGCTAGCAGGGGTCCCGAGGGGCGTAATTGAGCATCACCTCAACGTGTGCCCCAACGTGCGCCCCGTGAAGCAGAAGGCGAGGCGGCAGTCCACTGAGAAGCAAGCTTTCATCGTCCAAGAGACCCGCAAGTTGGAAGCGGCAGGGGTCATTCGCGAGGTCCGCTACCCAGATTGGCTGGCTAACCCAGTTGTCGTGCCGAAGAAGGGGGGAAAGGAATGCATGTGTGTCGACTTCACCAACCTCAACAAGGCCTGCCCGCAGGATCCATTTCTGTTCCCCCGCATCGACCAGATCATCGACTCCACCGCTGAGTGCGATTTGTTGTGCTTCCTGGATGCCTTCTCTGGCTACCACCAGATCAAGATGGCAGTAGAAAATGTGGAAAAGACGGCCTTCCTGACCCCGTGCGGAGTGTACTGCTATACGTGCATGCCGTTTGGGTTGCGCAATGCCGGTGCAACCTTTCAGCGGCTGATGCACATCGCCTTGGGTTGGCAGCTCAGGAGGAATGCTGAGGCTTACGTTGATGACATTGTGGTGAAGTCTCGGGAGGCAAAAACCCTGATACAGGACTTGGAGGAAACCTTCGCGAGCCTCAACGAAGTGGACCTGCGGCTCAACCCGGAGAAATGTGTGTTTGGAGTCCCCTCGGGCAAGCTCCTGGGTTTCCTCGCATCCCACCGAGGCATCGAGGCCAACCCAGAAAAGGTAAAAGCAGTCGAGGACATGAGCCCGCCGAAGACCTTTAGAGAGATGTAGAAGCTCACCGGGCGCGTGACAGCACTAGGGCGTTTCATCTCCAAGCTGGGGGAACGAGCACTGCCCTTCTTCAAGATGATGGAGAAGAAGGGCCCCTTTGAATGGACTAAAGAGACCGACAAGGCGTTCCAGGATCTCAAAAGGTACTTGACCAGCCCTCTGGTGATGGTGGCTCCGCGTCCTCGAGAGCCCCTGGTGCTCTACCTTGCGGCCACCCCTTACTCTGCCAGCATAGGCCTGGTGGCTGTTAGGGAGGAGCATAGGACCAAGACCGCGGCAACCGTCCGGATTAAAGCAAATCAGGACCAAGAGGGCCTCACAGAGACCGTGGCTGCAGCCGAGAAAGACCAGCCACAGCGGGGAAGCACACCCAAGGCAGAAGAGGCCCCTCATCTAGGCGACCAGCCGCCGGGGGCTCCGTTGTCTCGGTAGGCGCCCCAGCCTCTGGAGGGTGCCAGCAACGCCATCACTCCCCACCTCATCGAGCACCCTGTGTACTTCGTCAGCACGGTATTGTGGGATGCGAGGGTGCGGTACCCCATGCCTTAGAAGCTCCTCCTCACGCTGTTGGTAGCCTCGCGCAAGCTGCGTCACTACTTCCAAGGCCATCCCATTAAGGTCGTCTCAGCATATCCCTTGGAAAGGGTGCTCAGAAGCCCCAACTCAGCCGGAAGAGTCGCTGAGTGGAACATCAAGCTGCAAGCATTCCAGATAGAATTCAGCACAACCAGAGTCATCAAGGGGGCCGCACTTGCGGACTTCATGGCGGAATGGGCGGACGCGCTAGACCTTGAGGCTGGCGAGGATCGATCACTCTCCCCAGGAAGCGAGGCACCGAACGGATGGGTCATGTACTTCAACAAGGCGTTCTCCCGACACGGCGCGGGGGCTGGTGCGGTGCTCGTATCTCCCACTCAAGACAAACTCTACTACACCGTGCAACTCTGTTTCCAGCATGGAGAAAAGGTCTCCAACAACATAGCAGAATACGAAGGCCTGATAACAGGCCTGAAAGCCGCAGTCACCCTGGGGGTGAAGTGCCTCACCATCAAGGGTGATTTGCAGCTCCTCGTCAACTTCTCCAACAAAGTATACGAGCCGAAGGACGAGCACATGGAAGCCTACCTCGCGGAAGTCCGCAGGATGGAGAAGCAGTTCTGGGGGCTGGGGTTGCAGCATGTGCCCCGCGATACCAATCAGGAGGCTGACGACATCGCCAAAAGGGCATCCAGGTGGCTGCCTCAGGAGCCCGGCGTGTTTGAGGAGCGGCTCTTCAAGCCCTCGGCGACGCCATCACTGTCAAGCACGGCGCAACCTCGGGGGGAGCTCCCTCAGCCCCCTGCCTCAGGAGCCCCGGTCTGCGGCCCAACCTCAGGAGCGCGTATGCTCCTGGCGCTGGAGCCTCAGGAGGGGTGCTGGATCACAGAGCTCAGGAGTTATCTAACACGAGGCACATTGCCGAAAAGGAGGAGGAAGCGGAACGTGTGGCGCAGCAGGCCACGGCAGACTGCCTTAAGGATGGAGAGCTCTACCGAAGACGACCGAATGATGTGTCCCTACGTTGCATTTCTAGGGAGCAAGGGAAGGAGCTACTGGCAGATATACACGGTGGGGACTACGGGCATCACTCATCGTCACGAACTCTCATTGGCAAGGCGTTCCGCAGCGGGTTCTATTGGCCCACGGCACTCAATGATGCTGTGGAACTGGTGAAAGCTTGCGAGGCCTGTCAGTTCCATGCCAAGCAGATCCACCAGTCGGCGGGGGGTCTGCAGACTATACCCCTCTCATGGCCATTCACAGTCTGGGGGCTGGATATCCTAGGTCCGTTCCCTCGGGCGCCAGGGGGCTACCGCTACCTCTACGTCGCCGTGGACAAATTCACCAAGTGGGCTTAGGTGGAATCTGTCCGCACCATCCCTACAGGCTCCGCAGTCAAATTCATCAAGGGCCTAGTGAGCCGATTCGGGGTGCCGAACCGCATCATCACCGACAATGGTTCGCAGTTCACCAGTAACCTCTTCAAAACATACTGTGCTAACCTTGGAACGCAGATATGCTACGCTTCAGTGGCGCACCCGCGAAGCAATGGTCGGGCCGAGCGAGCCAACACGGAGGTCCTGAGGGGCCTCAAAACCAGGACCTTCAAGAAGAAGCTGGAAGCCTGCGGCAGGGGCAGGCACGACAAGCTCCAGTCTGTGTTATGGTCAATCCGCACGACCGCAACCAAGCCAACTGGAGAGACCCCACTCTTTCTGGTTTATGGAGCTGAAACCATTCTCCCTCACGAGGTCAGACATCGTTCTGCGCGGGTCCTGGCGTTCGACGAGGCGCAGTAGGATGCCATGCGGGGGACGGATCTCGTGCTGGGGGAGGAACATCAATGGGAAGCCACACTACGGGCAGCAAGGTACCAGCAAGCACTGCGGCGATACCACTGCCGCAACATCCACCCCAGGACTCTTGAGGTAGGGGATCTCGTGCTCAGACGGGTTCTCTCCAGGGAGGGACTGCACAAGCTCTCTCCCGTGTAGGAGGGCCCGTTCAAGGTTGTTCATGTTTCCAGGCCTGTCTCCGCATGCTTGGAGACCTAGGAGGGGGTGCCCATCAGGAACGCATGGAACATCCAACACCTCCGAAGATTTTACCCATGAAAAGGCCCGGTGCTTGTGAAGAAGGTGAATGCCTGTGAAGTATCTGCGTTTTGGAAAAGGCCCGGTGCCTGTGAAGAAGGCGAATGCCTGTGAAGTATCTGCTTTTGGAAAAGGCCCGGTGCCTGTGAAGAAGGCGAATGCCTTTGAAGTATCTGCGTTTTGGAAAAGGCCCGGTGCCTGTGAAGAAGGCAAACGCCTGTGAAGCTCACCGCCCGTGACACTCTCACGTAATAATGAGTGGGGATGTACACGCCCCGAAGTCTCCGGAGAGCCACCCTCGGGCCTCGGGGGCTCCCGCCCACGCCCAGTGGCAGCACTTAGCTTCGCGCTGGTGAGAAGACGTCGAAGACTAGACTAGGTGCCGGACGCGGCTTCTTTCATTTTCTTTCCGCAGTTGGCTTGTTTGGTTTTTATTTGGAGTTTTTCTGAGGCTGTTGCCGTTTTGAGCTCACGACCCTTCGTCCATTTCACTTATTTGTTTCGTTTTCTCTCGCGCAAAGTCTCATGAGGGAGGAGCATGGGCACCCTCGCGAGTATTTTTCTGCCCAGTGGTTTGGAACTCCCCTGTCCGAGTCCGTTGTGGGAGCACCCCTCCCATTCCATGCCCCACGGGCATCGCGACGCGGTCACGGGGCCTGAGTATGTTGCCCTCGCTACCGAGGCTGGAGACTACCCCAACTGACTAAACTCTACAGGATGCAAGGCACAGGACGAGGCCCTAACCTCGGAGGCGAGGACCGCGGCGAGCTCCCCCCAAGATAAGTGATTTCCACACATAGACACGCAGAACAACAACATAGCACATAAACAGTAGAAACGATGCACCGATTAAATAGCGACAGTTCAGCACGCCCCGTGGGGCCCTGGATTACATTCTTTTTGCACAGGAAGGAAAGCAAAGCAAAAGGGGGCACGACTTGCCCGGCGCCAACTCTCAGCGAAGGCTCGTACTGCCTCCGGAGCTCATCTGGATTCCGCCTCCCGCTTCACCGGAGCGCGGCGTCGGGCCGGCCCGCTGCCCTCTCCCAGGCGAGCGCGACCACGAGGGGGCTGGTCGCGACCGCCACTGGAGGAGCTGCCGTCCGAGGGGGAGTCACCAGAGCTCGGCGGGCCTCGGGCACCACTGCCCGCACGCCCTCCGCCGCCTTCACCCCGACCAATGCCGGGGCTAGGCGCGCGGCCACAGTCGTCGTCTTCGGGGCAGCACCCGGCACGGCGGTCGTCTTCTCCGAACACCCTCACATAGAGGGTGGCATCACCGTCGAACTTGAAGTGTAGAGTGCATCAACGGCTTAGGCCACGCACGTGGGCAAATGTCTGCCAGCCGCGGGTCAAGGCCGCCTCCCCGGCGGTGGAGACCTCCAGAGTAGCCCAAGAGGCCCTGCTGCAGCAACCATCTACCTGAAGCCAAAGGCCGCCCGGGGCACCAGCCGGAAGTTCACCTATGAAGAAGCGGGGGAGCTGGAGCCAGGTGCCAGTCGGGTCCGCCGACCACACGACGAACTCCGGCAGCACCTCCGCCGAGCGAAAGCGCGGCCTTGGGGGTCGCATAGCCCCAGCGTACCTCTCGTTGGTGGCCGAACGCCCACCACCGTGCAGAAGGTTGTTCCCGCAGCCACAAGAGGCCACGGCGGGGGACATGGGGTGCTTGCGAGGGCGGCCCGGGCCACCCTTGGTCGGGGGAGAATCAGGCCCTTCCTGGCGGGCCTTTCCCTTCTCCGGGCTGAGAACCTCTTCGGCGGGGCCATGGGGATGGCGAGCGGCCAGGAAAGGGAAGAGGAGTAGCAAGAAGGGGTGGACTGGAAGGGCTCGTGCCGTTCCGTACATATAGCCGAGGGAGGCCAACCGTCGGCCTCCACGATCGCAGGTAATCATGACCATTTTGCATGCAGGGACTTGTCAATTCGTGCAGTTGCCAAGGCGTCGTGTGGGAGCCAGGACGCCCACGTCCAATAAACCGCCACGCGGCACCCAAGGCCGCAGGCTATTGGGGCCCGCGGTGCTTCGCACTTGCCCCTTCGCTTCTCTGCTGAGCCAAGTCCAGGCACGCCTTGGGCCCGGGGGCTACTATCGGCATTCTGGGAACGGGGGTACCCAGACTTGCCTGCCTGCGGCCTGCGGCGTGGCTCCAGGAATGGCCCAGTACGGCCCATCTTCATCAACACATGCTCAAGACCCTCACGAGTGGCCTAGCCTCGTGGGGCGGACGACAGGAGGCTTCCTCGGGCACGGCCTCGTCAGGTTGGCTCGCGAGGAGGCGGAGAGATCAAGGCGAGGTACCTCGCGAGGTGCTCATGACGCAAGCCATGACGACCAAGGCCAGGCGGGCGCCAGGCGGGTGCCGGCCTGCGCAGAGTCCTTGTTTCCTCTTTGGTGCAAAGGGGGCAAGCGCAGGCGAGAGTATCTAGCAAAGGCAGCCATTTCGGTGCAACAAGACCAAGACCAGCAGGACGGCAGGATGGAGGTCATCGTGGAGCCCAAGCCGACGTCATCGTCAGGGTCTTTTGCAGACGAGGACCAACTTTAGTCAGGATAAGTGTACTAGATGTTCCCCTTCAAAATGGCCAATTGTTGGCACCCTTCCCGCTCAATATTTGGGAAGAGGCCCAGGGCCTCCGCCTATAAATAGGACTAGCCACCCCCAGGGGAGGGGAGATCGGATCGAGAAGAGATGGGATCGAGAGGCATCAGGAAGAGAGAGATAGAGAAAGAAGAACTCCCCTAACAGTTCATCGCACCAGCCAAGAATAGACCCTTGCGAGGCTGTTCTTCCCTTGTATTGTTCATCATCAGCCCCAGAGGCAATCCACCATACCACACACTGGAGTAGGGTATTACACCACAATAGTGGCCTGAACCAGTATAAATCTCGTGTCCTCTGTGTTGTTCTTTGTGTAGTTTAGATCCTTGCGAGGCGGTGAGACATGGGTAGGCAGGGGGTGTGATCTCTGCGTGCACCCCAGAGTTCGAACCTTAAGGGTCTGCCGGAACCCGAAATCCGACAGACACTGACGCCTTTGTCGCATTTTGGCGTCCTGCCGCCTCGTCTTCGAGCTCTGCCTCCGGCGCCGTCATCACCATCCACCCCACGGACGGCCACCGAGATATCCTCTTGGTGTCTTCTGCCACTCGTAGCTAGCCTAGGCGCCCCTTTTGCCCTTCTGCCTTCTTGTCCCATTTCCTGGGGAGAGGGACAAGAAAGGGATTACGGGCATCTTATTTCCTTTTAGTTCTATAAGCCTTCGGGCCTTTGTTATCTTTAGAACTTGTAATCCCCTTGTTCATGTTTTTCATTTCGTATGAATGGTACCTGTACGGGATATTTTTTTCAATGAAAAAGGGGTGTTTACCGGGATTTTCGTTCGCGGGAGGAACCCACGGCAAGGGGTAAACCCTTGCTATCTTTAGACAAACGTTTTCTTTTACGCCCGGTAACAGGCCTTGCCGTCTTCCCACCTCACACAATCTTTCTCACGTTCTCGAAGGAGGCAGGGATGAGGTGGGTTGAGGCACCTCGTTCCCTTTCTTTGCTGCCGCGGCTATGACCAGATCCAGACCCATGAGATAATCCTTGGGTGCTGAAGAGAGGGAGCACGGTAGCTTAGAGATAGATTGGGGTTTCACGCATCCCAGTTCATAACGAAATGCATGATAGAGGATAAAGGACTTATCTGGATTTGCAGCCCCTGGCAATTTTGGCTTGCCGCAGAAGGATCCTTGTTGTTGCAGCCCCCGACAACTCTGGCTTGCCAGGGCCCGGGCGCCGGTCCATTCCTTTTCTTTCAAAATAGCTCGGCAAGAATACTTACGTGCCCTGTGAACCAAAGAAAGACATAAAAGAATAGAGAGACGCGCACTCGACCTCTAAGCTAGGGGTTAGCCGCCGCTAAGCACTATCAACCCTAACCGAGGAAGAGACTCAACCTAGCATGCATGCTATAACTTAGGGTGCCAGTGCTTCATTTATTTATGCTCGGGGTCTGCGCCTGGCTTTGTACAAAGGGTTACATGCCTTGCCGGCAAGGCTTGTACAAAAGGGTGGCTTGTCGGGAGGCCCGGCAGCCGCGCCTTATGGGTTAAACTTGCGAAGATGCTCGATGTTCCATGAGTTTCTCACTGGAATGGCATCTTCAGTCTCCAGCCGGACTGCGCTGGGCCTGGTGACTCGCGTTGCCCGATAAGGGCCTTCCCACTTTGGCGTCAACTTGTTGGAATTCTTGGCTGACTAAACGCGCCGAAGAACAAGGTCGCCTTCCTCAAAGGCTCCAAGCATGAACCTTGCGGCTATGGTAGCGGCGCAAAGCTTGCTGGTAGGATGCTGCTCTCACAGCCGCCCGGAGACGATCTTCCTCAAGGAGCGTTGCGTCATCTTGCCGCAATTGCTCTTCCTCAAGCTCATCATAAGCGAGCACTCGAGGTGACCCGTATATGAGTTCCGTGGGGAGAACTGCCTCTGCCCCGTAGACCAGGGCAAAGGGTGTCTGGCCGGTGGCTCGATTTCGCGTTGTTCTGATCGACCAAAGAACCACCAGCAACTCATCAATCCAGTGCCTTCCACTCTTGCGTAGCCTGTCAAAAGTCTTCGTCCTTAAGCCTCACAGGACTTCTGCATTCGCCCTCTCCACTTGGCCGTTGCTCCGTGGATGTGCCATGGAAGCAAAACAAACCCTGCTGCTGAGATCCTCAACGTATTGCATGAAGGCGTGGCTCGTGAACTGTGTGCCGTTGTCGGTGATGATCCTATTGGGTACCCCAAAATGGCACACTAGTCCCTTGAAAAACTTGATGGCTGACTGCGCTGTCACCTTCCTCACTGCTTCCACTTCCAGCCACTTTGTGAACTTGTCGATTGTGACATACAAGTACTAAAGTCCCCGACTGCATGGGGGAAAGGGCCCAAGATGTCGAGCCCCAAGACCGAGAAGGGCCAGGAGAGAGGGATAGTTTGAAGAGCTTGAGCTGGTTGATGAAGCTTCTTCGAATGGAACTGGCACGCTTCACACTTGGTTACTAGTGTCGTCGCATCCTGGAGGGCGGTGGGCCAGAGGAAACCTTGCCGGAAAGCCTTGCAGGCAAGGGCCCTCGACCCTATGTGGGAGCCACATATGCCTCCATGTATCTCTGCCAACAACTTTAGCCCTTCCTCCCGGGGGATGCACATCAATTTCACCCCGTTCGGCCTTCTTCTGTACAATACGCTATCAATGAATTGGTACAGAGCAGACCGATGGGCTACTCTTTCTGCCTCTTCCTGCTCCTCAGGAAGCTCCCCTTTTGGAAGGAATTGGACGGTGTGCCACGCCCATGCCGGAGCATGTGGCTCGATGGCAAGGACCAAAGGCATTTCTTCTACCGCGGGAGCGACCGGCTCCACGGCCATGACATGAGGTCCCGCCGGAGTCAGTTGCCTCGCGGTAGGGTCCGCATCCATGGTAGCATCTTCGCCGGCGGCTCCGAGGAGCTCGGTGGGGAAGTACTTGCCGGGGCCTAGCTTCCTCCGCTTGCTCTGCCCGGTCAACGGCTCAACGGATGGTTGGGTTAACTGAAGCACAAAAGTACCTGGTTCCATAGGTAGCTTGAGGGCAGCGCGCTTTGACAGGTAGTCGGCGATGTCGTTCTCCACTCGAGGGACATGTTCCGCTTGTATACCGTCAAAGTGCTCCTCCAGTTTCCTCACCTCATCTACGTAAGCTTCCATCAATGGGCTTTGATAATATTTGTTGACGTGCCTGACGACGAGCTGTGTGTCGCCCCTGACGATGAGCTTCTTAACTCTGAGGTCTGCCGCGATCCTGAGGCCGGCAAGCAGACCCTCATACTCGGCAGTGTTGTTGGTCGACATCTCCTGGGGGAAATGCATTTGGACGACATACTTGAGGTGCTCTTCGGTGGGTGCGACAAGCAGCACACCAGCACCGGCGCCTTGCAGCGAGAAGGAACCATCGAAGTACATGATCCAGTTGTAGCTCGCTTCCTTGCCGGGGAGAGTGGTCTCATGTACCTCTTTGTCGGGCGTCGAGGTCCATTCCGCAACAAACCCCGCCAAGACTCTGCTCTGAATCGTCGAGGTGCTTTCAAACTTCAAACCGAAACTTGACAGCTCCAGGGCCCATTCCACGATCCTTCCCATTGCATCTGGGTTGTGTAGTATCCGTTGCAATGGGAGGCGGGTGACCACCGTGATCTCATGTGCTTGGAAGTAGTGGCGCAGCTTCCTCGAGGCCATAAGGAGGCCAAAGAGCAGCTTTTGGACACCTGAGTACCTCGACCTAGCCCCCTGCAAGAGGTAGCTGATGAAGTACACTGGGTGCTGCACCATTTTCTTTTTCTGCGCCTCTTCACCCGGTCGTGTGGGTCCTGTCATGCTGGCGCTGGCCCCTGCCGGGGACTCGATCTTGCCGGGATCGAGCCCTATCGGAGAGGGTTTTGGCTTCCCTTCTGTTGGCTCTGCCGCTGTTGCTGCCTTCTCGTCGACCTCTCTCTGCGCCACTAGTGCGGCGCTAACCACTTGATTTGTTGCTGCTAGGTAAAGCAGCAACTGTTCTTGTGGTTTGGGTGCAACCATCACTAGGGTAGAAGAGATGTATTTCTTCAAATCTTGCAGCGCTGCCTTGTCTTCTGGGGTCCACTCCACTGGCCCTGCCTTCTTCAAGATCTTGAAGAAAGGAAGGGCACGCTCCGTGGACTTGGAGATGAACCGGCTCATGGCAGCAACACAGCCAGTGAGCCGCCGCACGTCCTTGATATGCTTGGGTGCCTCAATCTGCTCGATGGCCTTGATCTTATCTGGGTTTGCTTCAATCCCGCGCTGGGACACAAAGAACCCAAGAAGCTTGCCGGAAGGGACGCCAAAGACACACTTCTCAGGGTTCAATTTGAGGTTGATCTTGCGCAGGTTCCCGAATGTTTCCTCCAGATCTTGCACAAGCGTTGCTTTGTCCTTGGTTTTGACCACTATGTCGTCCATATAAGCTTCCATATTTCTATGTAGCTGGGGTTCAAAACCGATTTGGACTGCTCTTGCAAAGGTCGAGCCAGCACTCCTCAACCCAAAAGGCATCCATAAAAAGCAGTACGTACCACATGGGGTGATGAATGCTGTCTTTTCCTCGTCTTCTTTTGTCATGAAGATCTGGTGGTATCTCAAGTAGGCGTCAAGGAATGATAACAGGTCACATCCAGCCATGGAGTCAACAATCTGGTTGATGCGCGGTAACGGGAAGGGATCCTTTGGACAGGCCTTATTGATGTCTGTGTAATCAATACATAGCCTTCACTTCCCATTTGCCTTGCGCACCACTACCGGATTGGCCAACCACGTCGGATGGAGTACTCCTCTCACAAAGCATGCCGCCTCTAGCTTTCTGATTTCCTCTGTGATGAACTCTTGTCTTTCCAGAGCTTGCTTCCTGACCTTCTGCTTGACGGGCCGCACATGAGGATAGATAGCAAGGTGGTGCTCAATCACCTCCCTGGGAACGCTGGGGATGTCAGAGGCTTGCCATCCAAACACATCGGCATTCGCCCACAGGAAGGTGACGAGCTCACTTTCTTATTTGCCGTCAAGGGTGGAGCTTATGGTGAACGCTCCCCCCGTGCCATCCTCCTTGACGAGCACCTTCTTAGTCTCTGGTGGTGCAGCTCTGGACTTCTTGCCCTTGCCAGCGGAACTCTCTGGCACATCCTCAACGGAAGCGCGACACCCCGAAGAGGTACGCTTGCCGGAGTGGGTGCGAGGGATCTCGCCGGTCTTCTTCTCCTCCGGGGCTCCATCGGCAGGAGCAGGTGCCTTAGCGGCAGCTGCTGCAACTGCTTCCCAGTAGAGTTGGTCGGCGCAGATCAGCGCATCTTTCTTGTCAGAGGGGACGGTGATGATGTTCATAGTCTCGGGCATCTTCAGCATGTTATAGGCGTAGTGTGAAGCCGCCATGAACTTGCCTAGCGCCGGGCGGTCGAGGATCCCATTGTAAGGCAAGGGGATCTCGGCCATGTCGAAGACAATCCTCTCCGTCCTGTGGTTCAGCTCGCCTCCGAACGTCATGGGCAGCATGATCTTCCCCTTTGGTTGGCTCCTCCTTGGGTTGACCCCTTGGAACATACCCGTCTCCTCGAGGACTCCATCAGGGATCTGCAGCCTTCTAACCACAATGGGCGAGATCAAGTTCAGGCCAGCCCCGCCGTCAACCAACATCTTCGTCACCTTGAGGTTGCGGATTGTTGGTGAAACCAACAACAGCAAGCACCCGACCGTAGTGGTGCGGTCAGGGTGGTCCTCGGTGTCGAAGATGATGGGGGTGCTGGACCATTTTAGCGACTTTCGTGCATCGAATTATGGTTCCACCGCCGCGACCTCACGCGCTCACTGCTTGAGTTGGCGGCGAGACGTATGTAGCGAGGCGCCACCATCGACGCACATGGCCTCTGTGGTTTTCTGAAACTCGTGGCCTCCGGACTCGTCGTCCTCGTCATGATCATCGTCTTCTTGCTTCTTGTCGCGGCCCCGGGCGGGCCTCTCTTGTTGATTATCCTTGTCGCGGCGTCCTCCTTGGCCGCCACGTTTCTTGCCAGATCCCTCGGCACCATCTGGGCCTTTCTCCTTGTCCCGCCGCTCATACTCGGCTTTCTGCTTCTCGGCGAGCAGTTCTACCTGCCGGCAGTTTTGGAGATCATGGCCCTTGGTGCGGTGGATCTTGCAGTACTGCTTGTCGGAGCCTCCTGGCTTGTCAGTAGCCGCCAAGGCCCAGCAAGCATCACACCCGGCAACCTCCTTGCCGCGGTCGGTCACCTTGGTCTTCTTGATGGTACTGGTGTCGGCGGATCCCTCAACAGCAAGCATGGTCTTGCCCTTGCGCTTCCTATTACGGCGTCGGCCTTTCTTTGCTGGGGTGGCGGTATCGCCAGTGGAGTCAGTTTCCGCATCGACATCTTCGCCGGGGGTACTTCCTTCCCTCCTCAGCACGAGCGCACCGATCATCCAGAACATAGAGCTCGGCCACATCCTTATCCTTGTTCATCGCTAGTTCTTCACGCATCTTGCGATATCGCACGTTCTGGTGCAACACACTGATCACGGTGGCGGGATGAACATCGGGGATGTTGTACTGCACCCGACTGAACCTTTGGATGTACTTGCGCAGGTTTTCTCCTTCCTTCTGGGGGATGATGTGTAAATCACTCGCCTGGCCATGAGCTTGGTGACCTCCAGTAAAGGCGCCAACAAACTCAGGGCACAGATCCGCCCAAGAAGAGATGGAATCCACCGACAAGTGCATCAACCATGACATAACATTAGGCTTGAGTGCCGACGGGAAGTAGTTGGCAAGCACCTTATCGTAGCGATCCCCAGCAGCTTACATCGCGATGGTGTAGATGACGAGGAACTCTGACGGGTGGGTCTTGCCATTGTACTTCTCGCGAACGTCAGGTTTGAATGCACGGTGGGAGGGCCACTGGAACTGCCGGAGCTCACGGGTGAAGGTCGGACAACCCACCTCGTAAGGTAGGCCACCGTAGCCTCCCGGCGCTGGGTGGTCCGTAGCGGGCCCTGCCCACCTGTCCGACTGGTGGCGCGTGTCATGTCGGTGCTCGATCATAGTTCGAGCATCCTGGTGAGCCCGCTCCTGGAGGACCTGGCGCTGATCGCGGTTGGTTCGCGGGTCGGACGACGCGATGGAGATATCATCACGAGAGTCGCCGTGGCGGGTCGACTGAGGGAGTCCTGGATTAGGGGGTATCCGAACAGCCGGACTACATACATCGTACGGACTATTGAAGCGTGAAGATACAAGAATCAAGACTCTGGCCCGTGTCCAGATGGGACTCTCCTTTGCGTGGGAGACAAGCTTGGCGATCCGGATATTGTGTTTCCTTCCTTGTAACCGACTCCATGTAAACCCTAGCTCTCTCCGATGTCTATATAAACTGGAGAGGATGGTCCTTAGAAGGCCAATCACATTTACAATCATACCATCATAGGCTAGCTCCTAGGGTTTGGCCTCTACGATCTCATGGTAGATCTACTCTTGTACTACTCATATCTTCAATATTAATCAAGCAGGAAGTAGGGTTTTACCTCCATCGAGAGGGCCCAAACCTGGGTAAACATTGTGTCCCTTGCTTCCTGTTACCATCAGCCTAAGACGCACAGATCGGGACCCCCTACCGGAGATCTGCCGGTTTTGACACCGACATTGGTGCTTTCATTGAGAGTTCCTCTGTGTCGTTGCTTTGAGGCTTGATGGCATCTTCAATCGTCAACAACACGGTCCAGGGCGAGACTTTTCTCCCCGGACAGATCTTTGTGTTCGGCGGCTTCGCACTACGGGCCAATTCTCTTGGCCATCTGGAGCAGATCGGTAGCTACGCCCCTGGCCACCAGGTTAGGTTCGGAAACCTGAACTACATGACCGATATCCACGGAGACTTGATCTTCGACGGAATCTGGCCCGCACCAGGAGCGCCGGATAGTCACGATGAGCACGGCCTAAACCTGCTGTCGAACAATGCTCGGGATATCACCCCTGCAGTAGCCCCGGATCTAAATCCGGAGCAGGTCGCGTTGCCTAAGGACGGAGGGGTCGACCCCGCCCCGCAGGCCGCATACTCATCGACGTCGGAGCCGAACACAGGCCTCACCTCTGTGGAGGCCTGTAACCCCGGGCCTCCGGACTCGTATCCGGTTGTTGGTCCCGGTCCACACACCCTCGAGCCAGCCGAGCCAGGTTGGGCTTCGGTAATGGAGTTTACCGCCGCGGACGTCTTCCAGCACTCGCCCTTTGGTGACATGTTGAACTCATTAAAGTCTCTCTCTTTGTCAGGAGGCTCTGGGCCGAACTATGTCCGGCATGAGTGGGAAGCAGGCGACGAAGGAATTCGCTACCCACCCACCACCCACTTCATCGCCACGATCGATGATTTAACCGACGTTCTTGACTTCGACTCCGAAGACATCGACGGTATGGACGACAATGCAAGAGAAGCTTCAGAATCTATGGGGCGCGGGACTACTACCTTGGCACACGATATATACATGGTGGATACGCCCAAGAAGGACGACGGCAATAATCTGGAAGATAAAACACCCGGGCAAAAGCCAAAACGGCGGCACAGACGCCGCTCAAAGTCCAGCAACAGTAAAAATAGCGACAAAAGCGCAAGAAGGATCGACATACCATTAAACCCCGAAGGCAATAACGACCACATGGACCCAGCGATGGAGCAAGACGAGCCAGATCACGCCAAACCAAGTTCGGAGCAAATACCCGAACACAATGAACCGGAGGGACGAGCTCATGAAACCGCCCCAGGATAGGAACACAGTCCGGACTATGATGCATTCATCATTCCAGAAGAACGCGTGGAACGAGACAACCTCCACCGAAAGCTTATGGCCACAGCGAGGAGTCTAAAAAAGCAGAAGCAACGGCTCAAAGCCGCACAGGAAATGCTTAGTCGCAGATGGAATAAAGTGCTAGACACTGAAGAAAGATATGGCAACAATCGCCATACAAAAAGCTATCCAAAACGCAAACTATTGCCAGAATTCGACGACGAGGCCGTTCCACCAAAGAATAATACGACCAGGAGACCAGACGTATCGCTTCACAACCACAACAGAGCGGCTACTGACACCGCGCATGATCTACGTGAGCATCTGGATAAGAAAGCCGGTGCAGCCAGGTCCATCTACGGATCTAAAGGACACACCCTGGCGAGGGACTATGGTCACCCAAACGCTCATACAAGCCAAATACCAGTTCGGAATAAACACCTGACACAACAACAGTCGACTGCATGCCACAGCGCGCCCAGATACAGAGGGGCTGCTCACCCCCTGTGCTTCACCAAAGAAGTACTGGACCATGAATTCCCACATGGCTTTAAACCTGTGAACATAGAGGCATACGACGGAACGACAGACCCAGGGGTCTGGATCGAGGATTTTATCCTGCATATTCACATGGCTCGTGGGGATGACCTCCACACCATCAAATACCTTCCCCTCAAGCTGAAGGGACCAGCTCGACACTGGTTGAAAAGCCTCCCCGAAAATTCAATCGGGAGTTGGGAGGAACTCGAGGACGCTTTCAGGGCCAACTTTCAAGGGACTTATGTCCGGCCTCCGGATGCAGACGATCTGAGTCACATAATCCAACAGCCTGGAGAGTCCGCCCGCAAGCTTTGGAACAGATTCCTCACTAAGAACAATCAAATTGGTTATTGTCCGGACGCCGAAGCCTTAGCAGCATTCAAACACAGCATCCGCGACGAGTGGCTCGCCCGGCACCTCGGCCAAGAAAAGCCAAGGACAATGGCAGCCCTAACAGGCCTTATGACCCGCTTTTGCGCGGGTGAAGATAGTTGGTTGGCCCGTAAAGGCACCAGCGACCCCAACACATCCGAAATAAGGAATGGCAACGGGAAGCCACGGCGTAATAAACACAAACGCCAAAACAAGGAAGAGAGCTCAGATAGCACAACAGTCAACGCCGGATTCAAGGGCTCTTGACCTGATCATCAAAAGAAGCCATTTAAAGGCAGTAAAGAGGGACCATCCGGTCTGAACAGAGTCCTGGATAGACTATGCCAAATTCATGGCACCCCCGAGAAACCTGCGAACCACACGCATAGAGAATGTTGGGGCTTCAAGCAGGCCGGCAAATTAAATGCCGAACACAAGGGGACGGACACACCAAGCGAAGACGAGGATGAACCTCGCTAGCCGAACACTGGGGAACAGAAAAAATTCCCGCCAGAGGTTAAAACAGTAAACATGTTCCACGCGACTCACACATTCACGAGAAGGCACGAACACGTGCTCAGAGACGCGCACGATGTAGAGCCCATCGTACCCACATCTGACTACCGGATGTCTCATCCGATCACTTTCGATCGCATGGATGGCCAAACTAGTATTCGGCATGGAGGATCAGAGGCCTTGGTGCTTGACCCAATAATCGACGGATACCATCTCACCCGTGTCCTCATGGACGGAGGCAGTAGTCTCAATCTAATATACGAGGACACTTTCCACAGAATGGGGATAAACCCATCTATAATTAGCCAAAGCAACACCACCTTTGAAGGGGTGATACCAGGCGTTGAAGCCTACGGCAGGGGCTCCGTCGTGCTGGAAGTAACATTCGGCTCCCCAGGCAACTCCAGAAGCGAAGAACTACTCTTCACCATCGCACCCTTCCAAAGCGGCTATCACGCATTGCTTGGAAGAATGGCCTTCGCCCGCTTCAACGCACTGCCGCACTATGGCTACCTTACACTCAAGATGCCCGGTCCACGTGGTGTCATCACCGTTAGCGGAACCACAGAGTGCTCTTCACGCGCAGAGGAACACGCGACGTCCCTGGCGGCCGGACTGTAAGTGGCCTCCAATATCAAAAAACATGACTGGTCATTACGACCACAGACACGGTTAGACGAGTCCGGTAGCCCGGATAAAGCTGAACCAGGGCACCGTATATGTAATCCCATAGCGGACACCAGGGGCTATAAACATTTAATGCAGCCCCACACTTGGCTCAACCTTACTGGTAGGCCAACATCTTACACTTTTATTATCCATCGCCTACTTACGTTGTACTCTCATACGAGTTTTCTTTTTTCCACAGACAACGTTCGCGCGATACCCTTCCAGGATACGGCACAATGGAGACAAAGGTGCAGACGTGCAGCAGGGCCCCGTTCAACAGGTTTCTTTTTAGATTAAGCCCCTGTGTAAATCTTTTCTACTGCCTCTTATTGTTTAACCATCCCATGGGTTCCCTACCCACAGAGGATACTGCCGTTATTGGCATTTCGCCACGACAGATTAAGCGCACGTACCTGGAAATTCAGGGTTTATGATAGGCTTTCGTCAGCCTATTTTCTTTTACAAAGACCGAATACCTTCGGGTGTGTTCGGCGTCACGAGTTTGGCCTTATATGCATCAGCTCTGAATCATGTCTTTGGTCAAATGTTGGGTTTGCTCGGCTCCTGGGTTTGCCGCCTTACGTTTCATTATTATCGGCCAAGGCGGCCAAAGGAGAACTACTGCGATTGTGCCCTGGTTATTCCGGATGAGCACCTCAGTAGAGAATGCCAAAAACTGACTGTCATGATACATCGAGAGACTGTTCAACCACTCGAAGACTCACCGGAATCTTTAGGATTCCTCCGCATTAACGATGGGCCGTTTCCCGGCCATGTACATACGTGCCCGTATTCAGATGCACGCGAAGGTACCAGGGGCTACATAGTAGCCCCACCGCTAGACCCCCATGGCTAAGCGAAAGTGTTACAGCTATATAGTCTGGTTGCCTAGTTCGACGTGCGATCACCTCCTTAATGGAACAAGACATTGGGTCAAGTGTGATTAAGCATATTTTCATGAACACCCCCGCATTGTATGCGTGGGGGATGAAGCCAACGACTGCTAACTTTCGGATTACTCATATTTATCCGCAAAGGGGACACAATCATACTTCCGGGCAAAAAGTATAAATATAGCCTCATAATCAAAATAAACATTGTTTTTACAATGATTCGACTTATCACTCGAACAAGACATCCTTCGAGCACTGCGTCTCTATTAGGCGGGAACCTTCTGTGACCTGCACCAAGTAGTGCTCAGTCGGATATTGGCCTCCCGCCGGATCCTGGGTCGCTATAATGGTGGCCTCCATATCCGTCCAATAGGCTTTAACGCGGGCAAGAGCCATTCGTGCACCCTCTATGCATGCCGACCTCCTCATGGCGTCAATCCGAGACACGGACCCAAGGAATTGCTGCACCAAACCAAAGTAACTGTCTAGCGTAGGCCCGTTCGGCCAAAGATGGTCTACTACAGACCGCATTGCAAGCCCGGACAACATGTGAAGCTCCGCCACAGCAGCCACCTTCTCATTTAGAGGCAGCGGGTGAGTGGGAGCATTGAATTGTGACCAGAAAAGCTTCTCCACTTCCTTATCACCTTGACCCTCGAAGAATTTGATAGCGTCAGCTGTACTATTTGCCAAGTCCGCATATGCGTCTGCAGGACTCCAGCGCCCAGCCAGGGGAGCATACTTCGGATCTAAAAACTTCGTCCGCAGTAAGTAGGAGCCCCCAGCCACGATTTTGTCGGCCTGTTGGAGCTCCTCCCGCATACCACGGATCTCGGTCCGCATCTCTTTGGCGGCATTAAGTGCCTTGTCCAGCTCGGCCGAACTAGCCTTATTCTCCTTTTCAAGGAGTACATACCTGTCGGCGGCATTTTTCAACTCCCTAGCCATTTCGGCTATCTTTTCCTCGCTTCGGCGATGAGCAGCCTGTTCGGCTCTCAATTCTTCGGCCGCCTTTAGGGCAGCCGCATTGCTAGCCCGAGCTTGTTCCTTAACCTGAGCAAGTTCCGCCCTCAGGGCCTCCACGGCAGCAGCACCATCTGCAGTACAAACACATTGCATTAATATTATGCCCCTCTCACATTTTCCTATACAACATAATAAGGGAAGTAGAGCACATACCCTGTGACTCTTCCAGCCATTTGTTCACTAGCGTGATATCGGCTTCGATAGATCCGATCTTCCTCCTTAGTTCGGCAACTTCAATAGACTAGTCGGCTGCCGGATCCTTAGATACCTGCGCACATATACGGCGCAGCCATTACTATGTGATCCCCATTTGCCACCTATGGCGGGCAACCAGAGTCTCAGGGGCTACTATCCATAGGGAGCACACCTAGCGCGTGCTTCACAACCAAAAAATAGTGCATTTTTTCACTACATACCTCAAAGCCTTCGAGCAGGCTTGTAAATGCCTCATTCAAACCGCTCACAGCGGATAAAATCTTCGTGAGCACCATGCTCATTAATGAGCGGTGCTCCTCTGAGAGCACGGCTCGCTCCAGAAGGCCTGTCAGTACGCCCGGCCGGACATCAAACTGTGCCGGACCCTTCCCATCGCCTCCCGTGGCCAAACGCTCTGGGCTCAGGGTGACTGACGTGTTAGCTTCCGGCTTTGGCAGATCCAGACTCCTCCGTGAAGACACCTCGGTGTCGTCCGCTTCATGAGGCGGAGAGGTGGGTGGGGTCTCACTCTCCATCATCTCCGGAGGAAGATCCCCCGAAGACGAACTCTGTTGAGAAGAGCTGCGCGCTGGACTGCAAAAGATAAAGTCTCGGTTATGGATCTCGGAGAAACACCGTACCTTCGAATTAATGATTAACTTACAGCTCGGTGGAGGGCTGGCCCGTTGGTGGGCATGACGTGGTGAGGATGCCCATGGCGGCAGAGCCCCCTAGGGATACCTTCTTCCCTTGCTTGGGCATCTCCGCCTCCAAGTCTTTGGAGGCGGCCCTTTTCCTCCCGCGCGGGAAGGAGGCTTTAGCCTCCCCTTCCCGACTATCCTCCTTAGGGGAGGTAGTGATTCCCCCGGTTTGGATGCGTAGTGTGTGAAGTTCGGCTTCACTGCCCCTTCCTTCGCCTTTCCCTGAGGGGATTTTGCTAAGCACCCGGCCGAGCATCTTGGCAACAGTTGGACCAGGCGAGCCTTCAGGAAGTGGCGCCGACATCTGATTCTCTCCACCTTGGTGAGCCATTCCTGGCCATAGAGGGTTTTTCAGAATAATGGTTATGATGAATATAAACAAAGTGTCCAACTTTAAGATTACTTACTTGGGCATCTAGGCGATTGCAGCTTAGTCCCGCATCCTCGGTGGTGTCCGGACACTTTATTTGTGGTCCGAAGAATAATTTACACATCCCTTCGAGCTTCAGGCCGAAGAAGTGCTTAATAGTCCGAAGACCCTCCGGATTAAACTCCCACATCCGGAGAGGCCGACGTTTGCACGGCAACATCCATCGGATTAACATCACTTGAATTATGCTGACAAGATTTATGTCCCTCTCAATAAGCTCCCGGATGTGATTCTGCAGTACTGGTACATCACCAGCGGGCCCCCAATTCCGTCCTACGTCGGTCCAAGACACCAACTATGATGGAGGGCCCGAGCGGAACTCGGGGGCGGCTACCCACTTTGTGCCTCTGGGAGCCGTAACATAAAACCACCTCGGTTGCCATACGTCGGATACTTTTGGGAAAGAACCCTCTGGCCATGGGGCATCGGCATTCCTGCTTATTATGGCACCTCCGCACTCCGCGTGTCGCCCGTCGATCATCTTCGGCTTCACATTGAAGGTCTTGAGCCATAAGCCGAAGTGTGGGGTGGCGTGGACAAAAGCCTCGCACATAATAATGAACGACGAGATATGGTGGATAGCATCTGGAGCCAGATCATGAAAATCCAACCCATAGTAGAACATGAGCCCCCTCACAAAGGGGTCGAGGGTGAGACCCAGGCCTCGGAGGAAGTGAGGGACAAACACAATGCTCTCGTTGGGCTTCGACGTAGGGATAACTTGCCCTGGAGCAGGAAGCCTATGTTGGATGTCGACGGTCAGGTATCCGACCTCCCTAAGCTTCGTAATGTCCCCCTCTTGGATCGAGGAGGCCACCCACCGGCCTTTGGCGTTGGATCCAGACATATTGGAGGATCTGGGGTGTTGGAGCTTAGGTCTTGGGTGTTAGAACTCGAGGTGTGAGAAGGAGCAAAGGAGGTGGAAAAGAGGCATAGGCCTCGACCTCTTTATAAAGGGGATGAATATCAAGAGTCCTCGGCGTGACCGCTTGAGACTTATCCAAAAATACACGGAGTCATACCAACAGTCGTCGTGGGGTCACATATGCCCATATTGATGGAAGATCCCGTAATAAGAGGAGCATGATCTCTGCTTTGGCAGAACGTGCCAATAAAACCGCCTCGCAACACGAGTCGAAGTGGGGCAAGAAACGCCAGTTCGTGTTGGACCAGGCCACGATGCAAAGACACGACGTACAAAGATTGTCAGTAGAATGAATTCATGCTATGTTACCTATAATGGCATGTGAAGATCATCTTGCAGAGCCGGACACTATTTGTCGTAGCAAATACATTGGACTATTCGGAGATGGAAGCCTCCTTGCAATGCCGAAGACAAGACTGCGCGCCAGACTCACCGTCATTGAAGCCTGGTTCAGGGGCTACTGAGGGAGTCCTGGATTAGGGGGTATCCTGACAGCCGGACTACATACATCGTCCGGACTATTGAAGCATGGAGATACAAGACTCAAGACATCGGCCCGTGTCCGGATGGGACTCTCCTTTGTGTGGGAGACAAGCTTGGCGATCCGGATATTGTGTTTCCTTCCTTGTAACCGACTCCATGTAAACCCCAGCTCTCTCCGGTGTCTATATAAACTGGAGAGGATGGTCCTTAGAAGGAAAATCACATTTACAATCATACCATCATAGGCTAGATCCTAGGGTTTAGCCTCTACGATCTCGTGGTAGATCTACTCTTGTACTACTCATATTTTCAATATTAATCAAGCAGGAAGTAGGGTTTTACCTCCATCGAGAGGGCCCAAACCTGGGTGAACATTGTGTCCCTTGCTTCTTGTTACCATCAGGCTAAGATGCACAGATCGGGACCTCCTACCCGAGATCCACCAGTTTTGACACCGACACCAACGCCCGGGGCGGTCGGGATGGAAGCATGGAATACACCGTGGCTGCGTCGCCTCCAGCGTGGCCTCCGCTGGCACGTGGCAGCCCGGCGGAGCGACGGCCGACGGGTTCCGCCGGCCACAGCCCGTCGTTGTTGGTGATGCCGACGAGGCTCCGGCCGGTGGCCCTCCATTCATCAAGCTTCTCCGCGGCAGGAGGAAAATCGAGGAGCAGTTGTGCACGCGCTAGGGCTTCCACTGGCGTGGGTGGCGGCGAAAGCTGGGTGGACCGCGATGCGCCTCGACTCCTAACCATGTTAGAAGGAGCCGCGTCACGGCTCCGCAGCCGTTTGCCACCTCCATTAGCACCTCGGTGCGCATGCTGGCCCTCCTTTTCATGTGATGGGCGCACAGGACTCTTCCCAGGGCGGCGCGCAGGATCACCGGCAGGGTGACGCTGCTCATCACGCACAACCTGAGAGGAGCGTGCCGTGGGCGCCAGTGTTGGTGTCCTGGAGGTCGCCGTGCCGCCGCGTGGCGGGACAGCGGCCCCCTTGAGGGGCCCCGCGCCGCCTGCGGGGGCCCCGACTCCGTCTCTGGAGCCTGCGACTGGTGGCTCGTCGCCTGGCGCGCGAATGGCGCCACTCGCCAGGCCTGAACCGCCAGGGTGATGTGGATGTTCGCGGGCTGCACCACGAGTTCTCTCCGTGACTGGCCCGCTACTGGTCCACACCGGTGCCGGCAGCTTGGTCCCGGATGAACCGATCATCGTGGTCGTCTTCTTCGTAGGAGCCATGGCGATGAAGAACAGCTAGGCCAACTACTAAACCAGATTCTCACAATAGCGCAGCCCCTACCTGGCGCACCAAAGATGTCGGTGGGAAACGACTCCTATGGGATCACTGGAATCCCTTCTACGGTTGTGGGGCGCGGAATCATGAGAAAGAGCAGGACTAGAGGATGGCACGATGGGGATTTACCCAGGTTCAGGCCGCAAAGATGCGTAAAACCCTACGATCCTGCTTTGGTGGTTGTATTAGTATTCTTGAGCTCTCGAACTAGCTCTGGGTGCTGCGAGGTTCAAAAGAGCCGAGTCCCCTTTCAGTATGCCATGGGCCTCCTTTTATTGGCGAAAGGGGCCGCCATAGTGGCACACAGGAGGTGGAAGGTGCTACAGCGTTGTGAGGTTATCGCTAGTATTACAGGACAAGACGCATTAAATGCGGGGCTTAGGTGTCCTTCACTTTATTGGGGAACGGGGGTGAGGCTCGTCCCGTCCGTCGCCGCCCCTCCTGGCTTCAACACACGCCCTGGCCAGCAACGCATGCAGCGCCATGTAGGCAGGCGGGCAGCTGAGGTGGTGCGGTGGTGGAGCCTCCACGAAGGTCTGCATGCTGCCACGCAGGTGCCTTCCCAGCTGGCTGGGTCGGCGGTTGCGCACGAGCGGCGGTAGGAACTTGGCTAGTGCGGGCCTGGCAGTGGCCCTGCCGGTGCGCTTGGCGAGGGTCTCGTCGGGTGGCCCGGCAAGGGCCTTTCCATGGCGTGCTAACTTCCCTGGCAAGGATCTTGCCGGGGGTCTCGTGGGTTTCTTTGGTGAGGATGGTTGCCTTCCTATCCTCTTTTGATCTTGATTGCTCTTTGTCTTCACAAAGATCTGCATGCCAACACGGAGGTGCCTCCCGAACCCTGTCCCAACACGACTGCTCAGCTTTCGATGGGCTCGAAGGTGGCTCGCTCGGCGAGTGTGGACGAGCTGCCCCGGCAAGGATCTTGCCGGGGTTGCTGAGGCTGCCCTCGGCAAGGGTCCCTGCCGGGGCAACCTGCATTGCCCGTGCGACCTATGTGGTCTTGGTCCTTTGTTGTTTGCTTTGCTCGCCTTGTGGCATCGGCTTTTCTCCGGCTTCCCCTTCCTGCCCTGTGATGTGTGGCTGTGGCGGGAGGCTCTAACTGCCCGTGCATAGGTAGAGGGGTCAAAAGTAGAGCCCCTACTTTTGTACACCGACAGCCAAAATTCAGAGGGGCCGTAAATGCGCCGACCTACTACACGAGCCTTTAACAGGGCGGAAGTTCAGTCGGGCTTGATTAGTACCAGATTTATATGGGCCATTGATAGGCCCGATGTGACGTTGGGCCACATATGGCCCATAGATTTCTTCCGGCGTTAACAAGCCAAAAATCACAACAGGCTGGAAGTGGCCCAAATCTACAGTGGGCCTCTAACACGCTGAATGTCAGACATGGCCGAATATGACCCAAATCCTTCATGGTCGTTTATAGGCCGAAAGTTTCAATGGCCAATAAATGGGCCCAAATGAAGCGGGACCTTTAACAGGCTGGAAACACACCGGGTCATAATTCGGCCCAAATACTTAGTAGACTATTAACAGGCCAGAAGTGACTATGGGCCGCAATGATGACAAGTTTAGAATGGGCCATTGATGGGCCAATTTGACAATAGCCGTACAGGCCTTAACTATGAATGGGTCGTCTACAAGCAGACAGTTAATGGGCCAACCCGCTATTTTGACTAGGCCAGCCTTTTTAACCTAAATGGGCCGCTATTGGGCCTTGCCATGTGTCAACGTAGCATATGAGCCTCCTGTCCATTGGGCGGTTGACATCTGTCCTGTTCTGGTGCTGACACGTGGTTGCTATAGCCAATGATAATTTTACACGTGGAAAATCCTCATTGGTCCCAGCTGTTAACGGGTTATTGGATCCAAACTGGAACCCGATAGCTTAACGGTGACCCGTTACGATGGATGCCACGTGTCGGTCACCCTTGACGAAAGCACTTCCATGACGCGCAATTTATCGTCATGGAAACGGACACTTCCTTGATGATAATTTTGGTAATGTCATGGAACACTTCTACAACAGCACAGGTATGACTATCTTGATTCTATCATAAAATCGTCATGGATGTACATGCATGACAGAAAACGTGACCTATTGTGACAAACACGTATCAACACGGAAGTGGTTTTTTGTAGTGGAACTTGAGGGAATATTTTTTCTACCTTTAGCTCCTCATTGGGTTTGACACTCTTACTTATCGAGAAAGGCTACAACTGATCCCATATACTTGTGAGTTATCAACGACCGCTAGTGAACTCGAGGTCGAAGCCGACCACTTGGTACTTGTCCTCAGCAAGCAATTACTCCATAGTTTGGATGGGCTCTCCACCGAGACCGGCTCGTTCGCGTACACCACCGAGCGGTCCTTCCCCCTCACGTGGGTATCCACCACGTGTTGCATGGTGAACTGCTCCCCATTGTCATCGTCGGTCGCTGGGAGCGCCATTGGAGCCACGAGGAGCGCCATTGGAACCGCTGGAGGTCATCTCTATATGTGTCATTGTGGGTGTGCATATTATGTCGTGTGGCGCGAGAGATGAAGGTAAATGGCCACGGGAATAAATGGGGACCGGGCGGCCTGGATTGTCGGCACGTCCGCATGGTAGTTTTTGCAGCGGGTAACTGCATCGTGGCGCTGCGCCCGGTGAAACCGCATGCATAAGGGAAGCTCGAACGTACGTGATCGTGCACCGGCCGCAAACACTGGCAGTGCGCGTGGATGGACATGGGTAGAGTGTGCAGAGGGACGCGAGAGTAGAGCGAGCGCGGCGGGACATGAGCAGAGCGCACCGCGGCCGCCTCAACCGCGAGCAACCATACACATAGAGAAGTTGTACACACACGGAATGGTCGTCTACAAGCCGGCTGGCAGTTGCGACACTGTGTAGGGAGCGGCCATGTGCTACTACCTCCGTCTTGGTCTATTAATCCCATTTATATTATGTGCCATATTTTCACCTTATAACTAACAAAATGTTACTGCATGTTACAAAAATTATATAATTGGAAACTATGTTCAAATACGAATCCAATGATATAATCTTTGCCGATATGCATTCAAATTTTATTAGTTAAATATCTAGTCAAAATTTGGCACAAAAATACAAAGAGGACTTATAAACAAGGACGGAGGTAGTAGGTAATTAAATCGCAAATGTTTTTTAATAACCGTATGTGTACGTGTCCTTTCGTCCTCCTCTCACACGTCTAGTTACCCTGCTGTGACAGACGGCTTCGAGCGCAAGCTTAAGCAGCACGCGGGGGCATTCTTTTGGCCAAACGGTGGCTCAAAGTGGCGCCAATGAGTCATCGGTGAGCCTGTTCCCATGCAAACGCACAGGTTCCCATGCATAGCCATGCAAGCTTCCCGCCCGACTCGGCGAAATCCCCCAAAATCCCAATGTTTACCGGCCTGCTATATAAATCCTCACGGCTGGTGAGTCCTGCGTTGCATTTGCCCTCCCTTCCCGTAGCTTATCTAGTCTTCTTCTCCCACAATCACCAACGGCACCAGTCCTTCATCGTCGCTCAGCCACTCCATCGTCATCAGAGGACAGCTCCATTTGGGAGGCTACACCGCGGCGGCGGCGGCATAGTCCCCGACGTAGTGTAGTGTGTGTGGCGTCCCTATTGGGTATGCGTGCAACACCCACCACACGCTCCACCACTGCAGCCCGTCGACAGCTGTTGCCGGCAGCCGTGGCCTCCACACCATCGTCGAAAGCCAGGGACATTGCTCGCTCCGCCGACGTGGCCCGAAGACAGGAGGTGTCCGTCATGGCTGCCACCCCACTATCAGCCACCATGGCCATCACCCGCGGGCTGCGGTGGCGGTCATGGCCGGCACCCCACCATTGTCCGCTGTGGCCGCCAGCCCATAGTCGACCGCCGGTGTCATCACCCACTCCACCACCACCTCCCGAAGTCGGGAGGTGGAGGTGGAGGCTCGCACGTGCGTTAGTGATCTTGCGTGCTACATCGAGTTCCTGTGGGTGGAGGAGGAGCGCCTCGTTGAGCACGCAAGAGTCTTACCGCCGCCGTGGCCGCAGCACACGCCACCGTAGAAGTGATGAATGAGGAGATCTACAAGGAGTGCCACAGCTTCGAGAGGGGTCGTCTGAAGTGGCAGAGGGTGTTCGAGATGAGCGTCGCTGAAGGTGCAGCAGCGGCAGCCATCGGATTGCTGTTGTCCATCTTGTCGGTAGGCTCCTCCTCCTCTGCCTCTTATTGAGCGTGCTTAGCAGATTAGAGTCTGCTGGAAGTAGTACAAGGCCCCTTTGTAGTAGTATTTAGGGGCTATTTTTGTTCAGTTCATCTGACTATATATGTGTTTGAACTATACAACGTACTTAAAATTAGCTAGTATATATAGTTGAACTAGCTATTTCAGTACGTGGTTGGCAACAATTGGGGAAAAGTTTGGTCGGTTCAGCTGTCGAGTTGAACTATTTTGATAAAGAATGACTGCTTAATTCTCTATTAATGAAATCTATGCTTAGTGAGTTTTAGTTGCAAAAATTAGATAGTGCTAGTGATTTTTAGCTGCAAATTTTGACAAATGGCAATGTAACAAGGTTGACAAAGGGCCATGTTACTAGATCAACAAATGTCAATCTTTCTAGTTTGACAAATCGCAATATACCCAATATGACAGATGCAAATCTTACCAAATTGTCTGTACGTGGTCGCACACGGGTCATCCAAAAAATCATTTGCGTTGAAAGGATGTACAAATCCTGCGTGCCAGATTTTCTCTTGGCTTAGCAGTGAAGGAATCATAGCTCTCGCTTTGCATATCGTATACAATCTGAACTGTTTGCGACGAAGGGATGCACAAATCTTGCACGGCAAATTTTTCCCTTGGCTTACTGGGGAAGACCGTAGCTCTCGCTTTGCATACGGGTGTTCTATCTAAAACGTTTGCAATGAAGAGCTCCACAAATCCTGCTCGGCACATTTTTCCCTTGGCTTACTGGGGAAGCTATCAGTTTGCATACGGGTGTTCTATCTTAAATGTTTGTGCTGAGTGTTTTGAATTTAAAAACCATTGACGTTTTAAAAAATTTGATAAGTCTATACATTCAGAGAGAAAAACACAAGTTTCCTCAAACCATATGTCTCATTGAGTCACACTGCAACTTTATATTCAAACGATGAAGATACAATATTAAACCCAAAAAAACAAATTCTGATGGCAGCGGAGGCGGCGTGCCGCGCTAGCGTTGTCGTTGTCGTCCTCAGGGACGCCATTGTTGAATCTTCAAGGCAGCATAGAATGTTCTTCACATGGAAATCAAACATCCTGTCATCGCGCGATCGACGGGTGGGGCGCGGGAGGACGATAACTCATGGTGCTACGAGGTAGCGGTCGATGGCAGCGTCCCATGACACTGAGGGGTGCGCGCGCACAGGCACGGGCGTGCTGGTGCATGCAAATGCACGAGGACCGGTGCCACGGAGGGTACTGCTACCTCTTGATCTTGCGTTGGTTTTTTCCTTGAAGAGGAAAGGGTGATGGAGTAAAGTAGAGTAAATATTTCCCTCAGTTTGAGGCAATGTATCAATCCAGTAGGAGATAGCACACAAGTCACCAAATACCTGCACAAATAATCAACAAACTTTCACCCAACGCGGTAAGGGGTTGTCAATCCCTTCATGGTTATTTGCATAAGTGAGATCTGATAGAGATAGATAAACGGGAAAGTAAATATTTTTGGTATTTTTGGTTTGATTGGAAAGTAAAGATTGCAAAATAAAGAAACGGCGACAGAAATTGGCAAGTTGACGGGGAACTAATATGATGTAAAATAGAACCGGGGGCCACAGGTTTCACTAGTGGCTTCTCTCAAGTTAGCAAATAATACGGTGAGTGAACAAATTAGTGCCGAGCAATTGATAGAAGAGCGCATGATATCTAAGGCAATGGTCATGAATATAGGCATCACATCCATGTCAAGTAGACCGAAACGATTCTGCATCTACTACTATTACTCCACACATCAACCGCTATCCAGCATGCATCTCGAGTATTAAGTTCATAAAGAACGGAGTAATGCATTAAGTAAGGTGACATGATGTAGAGGAATTAACTCAAGCAATATGATGAAAACCCCATCTTTTTATCCTCGATGGCAACAATACAATACGTGCCTTGCTGCCCGTACTATCACTGGGACAGGAAACCGCAAGATTGAACCCAAAGCTAAGCACTTCTCCCATTGCAAGAAAAACCAATCTAGTAGGCCAAACTAAATTGATAATTCGAAGAGACTTACAGAGATATCAAATCATGCATAAAAGAATTCATAGAAGACTCAAATAATATTCATAGATAATCTGATCATAAATCCACAATTCATCGGATCTCGGCAAACACACCGCAAAAGAATATTACATCGAATAGATCTCCAAGAACATCGAGGAGAACATGGTATTGAAAATCAAAGAGAGAGAGAGAGAGAATAAGCCATCTAGCTACTAGCTATGGACCCGTAGGTCTGAGGTAAACTACTCGTGCTTCATCGAAAGGGTAATGGTGTTGATGTAGAAGCCCTCCATGATCGAATCCCCCTCCGGCTGGATGACGGGAAAGGCTCGTAGATGGGATCTCACGAGTACAGAAGGTTGCGGTGGTGGAAAAGTGGTTTTGTGGCTCCCCTGATGTTTTTGGGGTATAAAACTATATATAGGCGAAGGAACTAGGTCAGGAGACCCACGAGGGGCTCACGAGGTAGGGGCGCACCCTCCACCCTCGTGGCCACCTCGTTGCGTCTCCAACTTCATCTCCAAGTCTCCTGGTTTGCTTCTGGTGCAAGAAAGATTATCATGAAAGTTTCATTCCGTTTGGACTCTATTTGGTATTCCTTTTCTGCAAAATTATAAAACAGGCAAAAAATAGAAACTGGCACTGGGCCCTCGTTTAATAGGTTACTCCCAAAAATAATATAAAATAACATATCAATGCATATTAAACATCCAAAACAGATAATATAATAGCATGGAACAATCAAAAATTGTAGATACGTTGGAGACGTATCAAGCATCCCCAAGCTTAATTACTGCCCGTCCTCGAGTAGGTAAATGATAAAAATAGAATTTTTTATGTGGAATGCTACTTAACATATTTATCCATGTAATTTTGTTTATTGTGGCATGAATGTTTAGATCCATAAGATTCAAAAAAAAGTTTAATATTGACATAAAAACAATAATACCTCAAGCATACTAATAAAGCAATCATGTATTCTCAAAATAACATGGCCAAAGAAAGCTATCCCTACAAAATCATATAGTCTAGCTATGCTCTATCTTCATCACACAAAATATTTAAATCATGCACAACCCCGATGACAAGCCAAGCAATTGTTTCATACTTTTGATGTTCTCAAACTTCTTCAATCTTCACGCAATACATGAGCATGAGCCATGGATATAGCCCTATGGTGGAATAGAATATGGTGGTTGTGGAGAAGACAAAAAAGGAGAAGACAATCTCACATCAACTAGGCGTATAAACGGGCTATGGATATGCCCATCAATAGATATCAATGTGAGTGAGTAGGGATTGCCATGCAACGGATGCACTAGAGCTATAAGTGTATGAAAGCTCAAAAACAAACTAAGTGGGTGTGCATCCAACTATCTTGCTCACGAAGACCTAGGGAAATTTGAGGAAGCCCACCATTGGAATATACAAGCCAAGTTCTATAATGAAAAATTCCCACTAGTATATGAAAGTGACAAAATAGGAGACTCTCTATCATGAAGATCATGGTGCTACTTTTCAGCACAAGTGTGAAAAAAGGATAGTAACATTGCCCCTTCTCTCTTTTTCTCTCATTTTTTTGTTTTTTCCTTTTTTTCTCTTGTTTTCCTCTCTTTTTTTCTTTCTAATTTTTTTTATTTTTCGTCCGGTGTCTCATCCCGACTTGTGGGGGAATCATAGCCTCCATCATCCTTTCCTCACATGGGATAATGCTCCAATAATGAAGATCATCACACTTTTATTTACTTACAACTCAAGAGTTGCAACTCAATGCTTAGAACAAAATATGACTCTATGTGAATGCCTCCGGAGGTGTACCAAGATGTGCAATGAATCAAGAGTGACATGTATGAAAGAATTATGAAAGGTGCCTTTGCCACAAATACGATGTCAACTACATGATCATGCAAAGCAATATGACAATGACGAAGCGTGTCATAGCAAACAGAACGGTGCAAAGTTTCATGGCAGTATATCTTGGAATGGCTATGGAAATGCCATAATAGGTAGGTATGGTGGCTATTTTGAGGAAGGTATATGGTGGGTGTATGGTACTGGCGAAAGTTGCGCGGTACTAGAGAGGCTAGCAATGGTGGAAGGGTGAGAGTGTGTATAATCCATGGACTCAACATTAGTCATAAAGAACTCACATACTTATTGCAAAAATCTATTAGTTATCGAAATGAAGTACTATGCACATGCTACTAGGGGGATAGATTGGTTGGAAAAGACCATCGCTCGTCCCCGACCGCCACTCATAAGGAAGACAATCAAAAAATAAATCATGCTCCGACTTCATCACATAACGGTTCACCATACGTGCATGCTACGGGAATCACAAACTTTGACACAAGTATCTCTCAAATTCACAACTACTCTACTAGCATGACTCTAATATCATCATATTCATATCTCAAAACAATCATAAAGAATCAAACTTCTCATAGTATTCAATGCACTTTATATGAAAGTTTTTATTATATCCCCCTTGGATGCCTATCATATTAGGACTAAATTTATAGCCAAAGCAAATTACCATGATGTTCTAAAAGACTCTCAAAATAATATAAGTGAAGCATGAGAGTTCATAAGTTTCTATAGAATAAAGCCACCGTCGTGCTCTAAAAATATATAAGTGAAACACTAGAGCAATATTGCCTAACTCAAAAGATATAAGTGAAGCACATAGAGTATTCTAATAAATCACGATTCATGCGTGTCAATCTCAAAAGGTGTGTACAGCAAGGATGATTTTGGTAAAATAAAAATAAAAGACTCAAATCATACAAGGCGCTCCAATCAAAACACATATCATGTGGTGAATAAAAATATAGCCTCAAGTAAAGTTACCGATAGACAAAGACAAAAGAGGGGATGCCTTCCAGGGCATCCCCAAGCTTAGGCTTTTGGTTGTCCTTGAATATTACCTTGGGGTGCCTTGGGCATCCCCAAGCTTAGGCTCTTTCCACTCCTTATTCTATAATCCATCAAATCCTTACCCAAAACTTGAAAACTTCACAACACAAAACTCAACAGAAAATCTCATGAGCTCCGTCAGTATAAGAAAATAAATCACCACTTTAAGGTACTATTGCAAACTCATTATTTATTTATATTGGTGTAATATCTACTGTATTCCAACTTTTCCATGGTTCATACCACCCAATACTACCCATAGATTCATCAAAATAAGCAAACAACACGCAAAAAACAGAATCTTCAAAAAACAGAACAGTCGGTAGCAATCTTTAACTCTCGAATACTTCTGTAACTCCAAAAATCCTGATAAATTAGGAAAACCTAAGAAATTTTTGTAACAATCCAGAGCAGAAATAATCAGACCAAAACCATGTTTCCGTGAATTATTAAAATTATTTTCCTGGGCGCAAAAGTTTCTAATTTTCAACAGGATCAACACAACTATCACCATAAGCTATCCTAAAGGTTTAACTTAGCACAAACACTAATTAAAACATAAAACCAGATATATCCAGAGGCTAGATGAATTATTTATTACTAAACAGGAACAAAAATCAAAGAACAAAAATAAAATTGGGTTGCCTCCCAACAAGTGCTATTGTTTAACGCCCTTAGTTAGGCATAAAAACACGAATAGATCTAGGTATTGTCATCTTTGGTATGCAATCCAGAAGTAGCTCTCATAATAGATTCATATGGAAATATAATTTTCTTTCTAGGAAAGTGTTCCATGCCTTTCCTTAACGGAAATTGGAATCTAATGTTTCCTTCTTTCATATCAATAATTGCACCAATCGTTCTAAGGAAAGGTCTACCAAGAATAATAGGACATGTAGGGTTGCAATCTATATCAAGACCAATGAAATCTACGGGCACATAATTCCTATTTGCAACAATAAGAACATCATTAATCATTCCCATAGGTTTCTTAATAGTGGAATCTGCAAGATGCAAATTTAAAGAACAATCATCAAATTCACGGAAACCTAACAAATCACACAAAGTTCTTGGAATTGTGGAAACACTAGCACCCAAATCACACAAATCATGGCATTCCTAATCTCTTATCTTAATCTTAATAGTAGGTTCCCACTCATCATAAAGTTTTCTATGTATATAAACTTCTAATTCAAGCTTCTCTTCAAAAGATTGCACCATAGCATCAACGATATGTTTAGTGAAAGGTTTGTTTTGATTATAAGCATGAGGAGAATTCAACACGGATTGCAACAAGGAAATACAATATATTAAAGAAAAATTATCATAATTAAATTCCTTGAAATCCGAAAGAGTAATTTCATTGCTACTTAAAGTCTTGACCTCTCCAATCCCACTTTTTTCAATTTTTGCATCTAGATCTAAAAACTCTGAATCATTGGGACGCCTTTTAACTAAAGTTGACTCATCTCCAGTCTCATCTTTATCAAGATTAATATTGGAAAAAAAGAATCAATATGAGTCACATCAATAACTTTTAGATCTTCATCATTATTATCATGAAAACTAGAAGAACGCATTTTTACAAACCAATCTTTTTAGCACGCATCTTAGCGGTTCTTTCTTTGCACTCATCAATGGAAATTCTCATGGCTTTGAGAGACTCATTGATATCATGCTTAGGTGGAATAGATATAAGTTTCAAAGAATCAACATCAAGAGAAATTCTTCCTGCTACCTCTTGAGCTTGCATTGGTTTTCCCTTGAATAGGAAAGGGTGATGCAGCAAAGTAGAGTAAGTACTTCCCTCAGTTTGAGAACCAAGGTATAAATCCAGTAAGAGATAACACACAAGTCACCGAATACCTGCACAAACAATCAACCAACTTGCACCCAACGTGGTAAGGGGTTGTCAATCCCTTCACTGTTATTTGCAAAAGTGAGGTCTGATAGAGATAGATAAATGGTAAAGTAAATATTTTTGGTATTTTTGGTTTATAGGTTGGAAAGTAAAGATTGCAAAATAAAGAAACGACGACAGAAATTGGGAAGTTGACGAGAAACTAATATGATGTAAAATAGACCCGGGGGCCATAGGTTTCACTAGTGGCTTCTCTCAAGATAGCAAATAATACGGTGGGTGACAAATTACTGCCGAGCAATTGATAGAAGAGCACATAATTATGATGATATCTAAGGCAATGATCATGAATATAGGCATCACGTCCGTGTCAAGTAGACCAAAACGATTCTGCATCTACTACTATTACTCCACACATCGACCGCTATCCAGCATGCATCTACAGTATTAAGTTAATAAAGAACGGAGTAACGCATTAAGTAAGATGACATGATGTAGAGGAATTAACGCAAGCAATATGTTGAAAACCCCATCTTTTTATCCTCGATGGAAACAATACAATATGTGCCTTGTTGCCCCTACTGTCATTGGGAAAGGACACCGCAAGATTGAACCCAAAGCTAAGCACTTCTCCGATTGCAAGAAAAACCAATCTAGTAGGCCAAACAAAATCGATAATTCGAAGAGACTTGCAAAGATATCAAATCATGCATAAAAGAATTTAGAGAGGACTCAAATAATATTCATAGATAATCTGATCATAAATCCACAATCCATCGGATCTCGGCAAACACACAGCAAAAGAATATTACATCAAATAGATCTCCAAGAATATCGAGGATAACATGGATTGAGAATCTAAGAGAGAGAAGAAGCCATCTAGCTACTAGATATGGACCTGTAGGTTTGAGGTAAACTACTCACGCTTCATCGGAAGGGTAATGGTGTTGATGTAGAAGCCTCCGTGATTGAATCCCCCTCCGGTAGGACGCCGGAAAAGGCCCCTTGATGGGATCTCATGGGTATAGAAGGTTGCGGCGGTGGAAAAGTGGTTTCGTCGCTCCCTCTGATGTTTTGGGGTATAAGAGTATATATAAGCGAAAGAACTAGGTTAGGAGACCCACGAGGGGCCCACGAGGTAGGGGGCGCACCCTTCCCCCTCCTGGTCGCCTCGTTGCATCTCCGACTTCATCTCCTAGTCTCCTGGTTTGCTTCTGGTCCAAGAAAGACCATCGCGAAAGATTCATTCCATTTGGACTCCATTTGGTATTCCTTTTCTGCGAAACTCTAAAACAGGCGAAAAACAGAAGCTGGCACTAGGCCCTTGGTTAATAGGTTAGTCCCAGAAATAATATAAAGTAGAATATTAATGAATATTAAACATCCAAAACAGATAATATAATAGCATGGAACAATAAAAATATATAGATACATTGGAGACGTATCAGGTACAGGGGCGTGCATGAGCATGGGCACGGGAGCTGGTGCTGGCATGTACACGAGCTTGCACGGGTCCTTGGGGACCTCACTAATGCCCGCGGCTTCCAGCTCTACGATAGTGCTCGGCGACCAACCCGTCAACGCTACAGGGATGGTCATTGGAGTGGGCGCGGGGATGGGAGCTTGGACGGGCGCCAGGGCAGCAACCGCCGCGGCCAGCTGGTTCAGGGCCATGTCCATGAGGCCCCATTCCTCCTTATTTTCCATCTTGTCTGGCTCAGGGTAAACTTCACCAAACTAGAAGACTAGTGGCAGATGATCCTTCTACGCCATGGCATTGGTGGAGGTCCGCGGGAGGGGAATGGGAGGTGAACAGTAGGGCCGCCTGTACTAAAAAGTGGCTCGGGCGCCATTAATTGAGAGAATGTGAGCAAGGCGGCCCGCCATGAAAGTCTAAGGGCTCGCTTCCCAGTGATCCTATGCAACGTGCAGCTCGCATGCTTCGCGGTGAGCCTGTGCATTGGAGGACAGCTTGCATGCCTCCTGGCCAGCCTGCATAGTGGATTGCACTCACACACCTCCCGTCTACTCAAGCAGTTATCCGCATGGCACCTCCTATCCATTAAAAGTGTGACGCGTGGCGTGACGTGAATGGTTAACAAAATTCCCATGATTTAAATTATACAAACATTTGAGATGATAAGGTGGCGGCTATTTGTTTCAAAATTCCTTTGTTGGTTGTTGATTCGAGTAAGCCTCCTCTCAAATTGGTCACAAAAAATACCACAACATTTCAGGTGCCATTCCATGATATCATGAAAAGTTTCATGAAATTCAGACGTGTTTTGGATTTACTAGAATTTAAAAACAGTATCTCAATGTTTTGCCAGCAAGCAATGGTGCCTTGGTGTTTGAAATTTATTCCCATTTCTTGCATGGGACCTAAACATGCACCCAAGAGCACACATTTTATTTTTGAACTCATTTTTCTCCACTGGAGCATGTGCATGTAGTTCAATTTTGAATTATGCACATAAAATGCCTAGAAAACTCAGTTAATGTATAAAAATGTCCAAACGAACCCCAAAAAATTCCAAATTTTAACGTGACACTCTTGTTGCTCTATATTGCCACTACGAAAAAATTTGAAAGCAAGAGGAGGCAACGAATATCGTTTCATCCACGAAGGAGGCACATCCCCTACCAGAACCATGAGGCTTGTTGTGAGAAGCTCTAGTTTGTGAGAAGCTTATACACAAACCTTCCCCAAATGGAAGAATGTTTTTACCATAGCATGTTGATGTCGTTCCATGATAGCATGCCAAGTTTCATGAATTTCAGACGAGTTTTGGATTTACTAGAATTTTAAAACCATGTATCTCAATGTTTGCAGCCAAGCGACGGTGCCCTGGTGTTTGAAATTCATTCCCATTTCTTGCATGGGACCTAAGCATCTAACCAAGGACACACATTTGATTTTTCAACCCATTTATATGCACTGGTGCATGTGCCTATACTTCAAATTTGCATTATGCACATAAATGCATAGAAAACTCAGTTAATGTATAAAAATGTCCAAACGAACCCCGAAAAAATCCAAAATTTAACACAACACTCATATTGTTCTATGTTGACACTAGAAAAAAGTTGAAAGTAAGAAGAGGCAACGAATATTGTTTCGTCCACAAAGGTGACACGTTCCCTACCAGAACCATGAGGCTTGTTGTGAGAAGCTCTGGTTTGTGAGAAGTTTAGACCCTAAACCTATCCCAAATGGGACAATTTTTTAACCATATCATGTTGATGCCATTCCATGATAGCATGCCAAGTTTCATGAATTTTAGACGAGTTTTGGATTTACTAGAATTTTAAAACCATGTATCTCAATGTTTGTGGCCAAGCGACGATGCCAAGGTGTTTGACATTCATTCCCATTTCTTGCATGGGACCTAAGCATCCAACCAAGGACGCACATTTGGTTTTTCAACCCACTTATTTGCACTAGGGCATGTGCCTGTAGTTCAAATCTGAATTATGCCCATAAATGCATAGAAAACTCAATTAAAATATTCAAACGAACCCCAAAAAATTCAAAATTTAACACAACCCTCTTGTTGTTCTATGTTGACACTACAAAAAATTTGAAAGCAAGAAGAGGCAGCGAATATCATTTCATCCATAACGGTGACACATTCCCTATCGAAACCACGAGGCTTGTTGTGTGAAGCTCTGGTTTGTGAGAAGCTTATACCCAAACCTGCCCCAAATGGTAAAAAAATTCACCACAACATGTTGATGCCCTTCCATGATAGCATGCCAAATTTAGTGAATTTCAGATGATTTTTGGATTTACTAGAATTTTAAAACCATGTATCTGAATGTTTGCAGCCAAGCGACGGAGCCGAGGTGTTTGACATTCATTCCCATTTCTTGCATGGGACCTAAGCATGCAACCAAGGACACACATTTGATTTTTCAACCCATTTTTATGCACTGGAGCATGTGCATGTAGTTCAAATTTGAATTATGCAGATAAATGCATAGAAAACTCAGTTAATGTATAAAAATGTCCAAACCAACCCCAAAAAATTCCAAAATTTAACACGACACTCTTGTTGTTCTATGTTGACACCAGAAAAAATTAAAAGCAAGAAGCGGCAACGAATATCATTTCGTCCACAAAGGTGACATGTTCCCCACCGGAACCATGGGGCTTGTTGTCAGAAGCTTTGGTTTGTGAGACGCTTATACCAAAACCTTCCCCAAATGGAACAAAAAAAATTCGAAGAACATGTTGATGCCATTCCATGATAGCATGACAAGTTTCATCAATTTCAAACGGGTTTTGTATTTACTAGAATTTTAAAACCATGTATCTCAATGTTTAAGGCCAAGCGACGGTGCCGAGGTGTTTGACATTCATTCCCAATTCCTGCATGGAACCTAAGGATGCAAACAAGGACACACATTTGATTTTTTAACCCATTTTTATGCACTGGAGCATGTGCCTATAGTTCAAAATGAATTATGCACATAAATGCCTAGAAAAATCAGTTCATGTATAAAAATGTCCAAACGAACCATCAAAAATTCTAAATTTAATACGACACTCCTATTGTTCTGTGTTGACACCAGAAAAAAATGAAAGCAAGAAGAGGCAACGAATATCATTTCATCCACAAAGGTGACACGTTCCCTACCGGAACCATGAGGCTTCTTGTGAGAAGCTTATACCAAAACCTGCCCCAAATGGGACAAGTTTTTAACCACGACATGTTGATGCCATTCCATGATATCATGCCAAGGTTCATGAATTTCAGACGAGTTTTGGTTTACTAGAATTTCAAAACCAAGTATCTCAATGTTTGCGGCGAGCAACAGTGCTAAGGTGTTTGAAATTCATCATTTCTTGCATGGGACATAAGCATCAACCCATGGACACATATATGATTTTACAACCCATTTTGGTGCACCGGAGCATGTGCATGTAGTTTAATTCTGAATTGTGCACCTGAAATGTCTAGAAAACCAAGTTAATGTATAAAAATATCCAAACGAACCTTGAATAATTCCAAATTTTTTAACGACACACCTATAGTTGCATGTTCACTATAGACAAAAGTTCTAGCAATTCAAACACCCTCCTTTGCCACTGTGACCCAATTGTGCATTTCAAATCAAGATGAAAAATCAAGTAGACTGCTCACAGTTTATTACCACCAACCGTGTGAGATGCAGTACAAAATATCTTGGAGCACCGTCGGAGTAGTACGTATATGGCTTACGAGAGAATGTGCGTCTCCTACAGTCCACAACCGGCGCGTCAAGGACACTAGCTCGCTCCCAAATATCATTTCACTGTTCAATCATCGCCGGTGAAAGATGGGGACATGGACCCGCATCGTGAGGGCCACTTCGGTGTCCCACTCCAGAGAAAGCGCAGCCGTAGCCGCCATGCACTTCATACAAGCTACATGAGTGCAGCCGCAATCTGTGACCGGGCAGCCAAGGCAGCTCAAAAGGCCGATGTTGCTGCTCAGGTGGCCGCAACAACATCTAAGTCAGGGATCACAACTGGTGAGAGCGGCACATCAGATGTCCGTTCTGCAATGGTGGCCTTAGCCCTGATGGAGGATGCCCACGACCATGTCGAGGATGCCCACACCTAGAACATGGCGGTCACTGCACAAATCGAACGAAGCTTCTCCCACAATGGTCGGCAACCCATGATCGAAGAGTTGGCAATCGCCGAGAGCGTTCGAGCAGCCGTCCGTTCCTTCGCGACATATCTTGCCACGACGGAGCTCGTCCAAGCCTAGATTGCAGCCGCCAACGCCCAAATCGTGGCGGCCTTTTCCAAAGCAATGGCGGACTCGGATGGCGAGATGCTTGGCGAGTATGGTGCGATTGATACCATGGAGCCCCTTCCCTAGGAGATCGTCGGGCGCGAGCTGGACATGGATGAGGCGGCGGAGATCGACGAGCGCCAGCCGAAGTAGTACTCTGTGTTTAATTTAGAGTGTCGGTCTTTAATTTGTTATGGTAATATGTAGGTCATCTAGCTCTGTTTAATTGCTGAACTTGCTCGATTAAGAAGTGTGTGTGTGTTGTAGGCTCCTTTGTGTACCCAAATTATGCAATGACATGGATGACCACTGTAATCAGGGATATTCAGACCAAAATTTTCACGTTCAAACTCATCACACATGGGGAAAGCTATATGAATCAATTGTGATGTTCACATAATGTACACAGTGCTGAATAAGGGACCGTGTCTGATGACACTTTGCGCGCCAGTTTTTTCACTGCACCAATCCAAAATTTTCGGCTTCCGCGGAGACATCTACCTCCCCGCCCCTCGCCCTTACCAAAAGCCACATTTCCCCTATTTCTGCCTTCCTTTCCAAGTTCAAACCTTCACTCCTTGCTTGCAGCGCCGCCTCCTCGCTGGCGACCCTCCTTCGCGTTGCTCGGCCTCGTCAATCCAGGTAGGTAATCCACACCTGATCCCCATCCTCCTCCTCCTCCTTCTACATCCCACATTCCCCGACCGTCGAACGACACATTCCACCCAAATCACTAACCCCTCCCCCAAATAAGCGTAGCCCTAAGCCATGGTGCACGCGGTATAGCCAGGAGCTCAAGGAGCATTTGGCAGCGGAGAAGCAAATTGTGGCCGCACACACGGATGAGGTTGCGATGGCTGCCACTCGTGCCAACCCCAGATCTTTGAGGAGCATTTCGCCGTTGAGGCCACCGTCATTGCATTGTGCGTCGATGCCATGACGCGGTTGGCTGCTTTAAACGATAGTTCATGGCGTTTTCTCGAGGCCACCATCGGTGCCTTTGGTGAAGACTATGAGGTGTTTTCTTAGTGTGCCCATGCTTACCTCAACTCGAGAGCCAACAGGTTGGTTCCCGAAGCGGCTCAGGCAACTCACCACTATGAGGAGGGCACCCACGATGTGGAGGACTCGCCCTCTTCCATGTCCAAGGAGCCAATCATTATTGATATCTCCGACGATGAGGAGTAGCATGTCTTATTAGCTCACTATAAGGATCTATGTTCAGTTAGCTAGCTATGCCAATTAAGCATGCTCGGTTACCCGTTGCATGTGCTGCTCTTGCCTTCCTTAACAAATTCTACTGGATTTTCCTATCTACTTTTACCATGCAATCTGTTGCTCTAGTGTATATGTTCTATATGTCGTGCAATGTGGTGCTCACTTATTAACTATTTGGTTAATTTGTTGTCGTGTTCAGTTAACTATTTGGTTCAATTCTGCAATGTGATGTTCAATTCTTTAGGGTGCAATTTTGTATTGTCTTCCAAGTGAGAAATAAATTGAATTTATCCGTACAAAATACATGAGAAACAAATACAATCGCTATATTTCCAAGTTGTCAAGCATGATTGGTTTGGTTAACTATCTGATCTTCTAGTATATTATATATTGTGCAATGTGGTGCTCAGTGGTATTAAGTTAACTGTTTGGTTCAATTCTGCAATGCGATGTTCAATTGATGTGGGTGCATTTTGTTATTGTATATCATGTGAGAAATAAATCGAATTTGGTTGTACTGAATACATGAGAAACAAATACAATTGTTATATTTCCAAGTTGTTAAGCATGCTTTGTTTGGTTAACTGTCTGATCTTCTATTAGGAGTATGTTATATTGTGCAACATGGTGCGCAGTTAATGTTTGGTTCATTTGTTGTGGTGTTTAGTTAATTGCTTGGTTCAATTCTGCAATGCGATGCCAATTGTTGTGGGTAGAATTTTGTATTATTATGCATGTGAGGAATAAATTAAATTTGGCTGCACTTAATACATGAGAAACATGTAAAATTGCTATATTTCCAAGTTTTTAATCATGCATGGTTTGGATAAATGGGTTTTCCATGTGGCTCGAATTAATTCGATGAATCTGCAATGTGTGTATTTTTCATCAACACATTTTACGGATAGCATCCCAACCCTCACTTAACCTGATCACTAACTTCCTTATATGTGTTGCAGGGAAACAATGGGAAGCACTAAGGTTTACAGTCAAGGTTTGCACATGCATGGTCCTTTGTCTAATAGCACATTATTGTGCAATTGCAGGAACCATTCTAATATTTAGGTTTTTAACAATTTGGTCTTGCACATGTAGGTCCTGCCGTTAGAGGTTTTGACCCACTGTTCGACCCTTTTTGCATATGGGGAAATGAGTTGTCCATGAATATCAGTCAAGTCAAGAAACTCAGAAAGATTATTAGGATAAAGAAATTAGCAACAAAAAACAACAAGATCTTTGTCTGCATAATGAACAAGACATCAGTTCATTACAGGATGGTACAAACTATTATACCTTGTCTTTTTTATTCCTTTGTGCCATTTCAAATCTAGAGAAGATATTTATGCATATCCTTTGTCGACGTGGAAGCATGATCACCTATTGTCAGATTTAGGGATCCGGCAACCCTTGAGAGGTTCGAACTCTGGGGTGCGTGTGGAGATCTCAACCTGCTCAGCCTGCCTACTCGTGATCCTCCTAAGCCTAGCGCGTCGAGCTCAAAGAGACACAAAGACACAGAGATTTATACTGGTTCGGGCCACCGTTGTGGTGTAATACCCTAATCTAGTGTGGTGTGGTGGATTGCCTTGTAGGTTGTAGATGAACAAGTACAGTGGATGAACAAGCCTCAGGAGGTGAGGTGTTCTTGAGCTGGTGTGGTGGTCGGGTGAGAATGGATCTCACCCCACTATGGTGGTGGCTAAGTCCTATATATAGTAGCCTTGGTCCTCTTCCCAAATATGAGCGGGAAGGGATCCCACAATGGCGGGATTTGAAAGGGAACAAGTAGTATAGTCTATCCTGACAAAAGTAGTCTTCACCTGCGAAAAGCCTCTGGTCGTGATGCTGCGGTGGGCTCGTCGATGACCTCCGTCCTGCCGTCCTGGCGGTCTTGGTCTTGTTGCACCAGAATGGAAACCTTTGGTTGATTCCTCAGGACTCCGCGCCTGCGGCTTGCCTCCTTTGCACGGAAGAGGAAACCTGCGCTCTGCGCCCGCCTAGCCTTGGTCGTCATGGCTCACGTCAGCTGAGCCTCGTGAGGTAACTTGCATAGAACTCTCTGCCCCTTAGGAGCCCTCCTGAGGAGGCCAATTCCTTCGGGGGTCTTGGCGTCATCCGCCTCACGAGGCTTGGCCCCTAGCGAGGGTCTTGTGGTGTTGGTGTTGATACCGGGCCGTACCAGGCCGTTGATGAAGCCACGTGGTGGGCCGCAGGCAGGAAGGGCCGGATACCCCCGAATCCAGGACGCCGGCAATAGCCCCGGGTCCAAGGCGTGCTCGGACTTGGCTTCCAGGCGAAGCCAAAGGGCAATTGCGGAGCGCCGCGGGGCCTAACTGCCTATGGCCTTGATGACGCATGGTGATTGATTGGACATGGGCGACTCTGTTTCCCCACGCTGCCTCAGCAACTGCTTCCATCTGACAAAAGGGGTGCCACCTGCCGCCAGGCTTTCATTGCTCCTTCTTCGTCTTGATCTAGATACCTTTCTCCCCGTAGTGGAAGAGCTCACCAGATCTGTTGATTTCCCCCCAAATCTTCTGCTCGATGGCCGCCGAGAAGACCGTGGCTCCTGCCCCGGCTGCCGGCTCCGCCTGGTACGAGCCAGGGCTGCTGGCGCCCTACGTGATCGAGGAGAAGCTCTAGAACATGCTCCTCCTGATGGCGAGCGACGACAATGAGTGGAAGAAGACAACACTCTGGGTCGCCACCGCTGCACCGGAGCCCGCAGGCAGCACCTTCTTCCCCTTCTTCATGCACAACGTCTACTCGGGGCTGGTACCTCCATTCTCTCACATCTTCATCACCATCCTTCACCACTATGGTCTTCACGCGCTCCACATCCATGCCAACTCCATCCTCCTTCTGTCCCTTTTCGCCTTCTATTGCGAGGCATTCATGGGGGTGATGCCTTCCGTTGCCCGGTTCCGCCATTTCTTCTACCTTCACAAGACCGGCGACAATCCGGTTGGGTGCATCGGCTTAGTTGCAGCGCGGGGTGGTAACGCAATCTTCCATGCCGAAATGAAGGCTGAGGATGCCGTGAAGAGGTGGGTTCTGATGGATGCCAAGTGCTCCCAGAGCTCAATGAAGCTGGCGACCGCATTCCCCCTCTCCGAGAAGTGGTGGTGTTCTGAGAAGATCACCGACCCTTCCCTGACGCCGTTTGTGAAGAAGATGGATAAGGAGCTGAAGAGCGCAAAGCTGACGGGGGCCATGCTCATCAGGGAGTTCCTAAAGCAGTGCATCGCGCCGCCTTAAGACCGCCCCCGCCCCTTGTGGAAGCTTGGTGGTGATGATGACAAAATCCACCTGCGCCAAGATCCCCTTCCCGAGGAGGAGCTGGACAAGGTGTAGCTCTACCTGACGGGGAAGGACCCGAGCAACCCTCCGGAAGACTGGCTTCCGCTGTACTGCCGTGATGACGCCGAGGAGGTTGTCGCGGCCATGACTTTCTTCGACGAGCTTGGGTTCATGTGGTTGGGGCCTTCTCCCCCGCCTACTCCTCCGGTGCACTTGTCCTCCGATGATCATTCCTCCGAGACCACCGAGGACGAGGTTGTGGAAGAATCCTCTGCCCTGCAGCAAAGGGAGCTCCTGCGCGACCTTCCTGGCGATGATTATGATGACAAACCCTCGGTGGTGGAGGTGTCGTGCCCTTCTGGAGGCACCATGAGGTCTGGGGTGGCCTCCTCGAAGCAGCCCAAGCGAGTGGTTACGAAGAAGAGCAGGACCGCGCTGATTCCTCTAGGGAACAGCCCGCCTTTGCTGACGTAGTCCCAGTTGGCTCCAACCGCAAGCTCTCCTACTCCCAAGAGCTCGGCTCTAGCCGCTCCGCCTCTGCGCCCGCTGCTGAGCATGAAGAGGAGTTATGCCTTCGTCGACCAGTAAGTCTCTCCCTTAACCTTGCTTGTTGGTTCTTGAAGTTGTATTGAGCGTCTTCTCATGTCGATAGGCAGCAGCCGTCGAAGAAGCAGAAAGAGGGCTCGGAGGTTGCCGTGGCCATAGGCGCTGAAGCGACCACCGTGACCCTGGTGAAGAAGAGTGCCGCTGCCCCCGCAGCCCCAGAGGTGACGCCATCTCTAGAGGACATGGATGCCCGTCCTCAGGAGGTGTCGGTGCCCTCGGCAGGCCTGACCCCTCCGGCATCCAGCCTTTCCACGGCTGCTGAGGTCAACCAGCCTCCGGAGCCCCTGGTCCTTCCTGAGACTGAGGTGTCTTCTGCCTTGGCGCCGAGGGCGTCTCCTTCTTTGCCCAGTGTGTGGCCGAGCCATGGAGCTCTTGCCCCCTTCGAGACCCTAGAAGAGGCAAGGGCGGCACTGGACCTCCTCCAGGGTGAACTTCAGGGCCCGGGTCATCGTTTAGTGCAGGGACACCTGGGGCTGATCCCTGGTTGGCTCAAGGCTGATGCGTCTGTTCGCGCAGCCTGAGGTTCTACGGAGGAAGCCGAGAAGGCGCTCGGGGTGGCCGCCACGGCGCGCAACCTGGCGTGGAGGGAGGCCACCAAAGCTGAGGACTGGTGCCGTGTGGCGGAGGCTGATCTGAAGGCTCTCCGGGACCGGCAGGCCGCCCAGGCCAGCCAGCTCCAGGAGCGTGAGGAGAAGCTGAAGGCCCAGGAAGCTACCGTCGCCAACCAAGACGCCAAGGTGAAGAAGACAGCCTTAGAGCAGGCTGGAGAGCACGACCACCTGACGAAGCTGAAGGAGGAGGCCGAGGCAGCCCAAGCGGCCCTCGCCGAGGCCAGGGAGGCGGCTGCCATGGAGCGCAGCACTCTTACCTCCCTCGAGGCACGTTTCCACAAGGCCTAGAAGGCTCTCTTTGGAGATGATCTGAAGAAGGCGATGGTGACGTCCCCGAGGGAGAGCCCTGCTGCTCTGCTGCCTGAAGTCGTGGCGGTGCTTGAAGATGCTGTCAACGGGTTTGCCTCCTTGGTGGAAAGCGAGGCACACTCACTTTCTTCCTCGGCTCTGACATGTGTCTTCAGCCATCTTTATATCGAGGATGCCAGCTTCAACCTCTCCTCCTTCCTTACTCCGGTGGATTCCGACTTCCAGGATGCTACTGCTGCCGCCGTGAAGAGCTTCATGGACGCCTTGCTGAGCAAGTACCTGGTCATTGGTCCTCCGACTGAAGCCGGTGGAACGGGTGACGCGCCTGGCGATGAGGCTCTGTTGGCGGGCAGTGGTGATGCCCAAGTCTGAAGAGGTGGCCCGGCGATTATGCTTTTCCTTGTTTATCCTGCATCATGCGACATGCATCAGGAAGGCGTACAAAACTATTTGCTTGGGAACAGTGCGTCTTGTAATAACTAGATTATGCTCCTTCAGCTTTTCCATTTGCTTTGTTGTTCTGCGTCGGCAGAGCCCGGCCCCGCGTGTACCCCAGCCATCGTGGGGTCGTCCGGATCACCAGGACGAGCCCAAGAGGTGAGGGGCTATGTGACCAGTTAGGCTCCTGAGATGCGATGCTCAGGAGTCCTCCTTGACGTGCGAATAGCTTAGGAAAAGATGCAGGGCAAGCCTTGGTGTTCTGCATGTGCAGGGCCCGGCCCCGCGCATGCCTCAGCCGTTGTTGGGTTGTCTGGATCACCGGGACGAGCCCAAGAGGTGAGGGGCTACGTGACCAGTTAGGCTCCTGAGACGTGATGCTCAGGAGTCCCCCTTGACATGCGAACGGCTTGAAAAAAAGGGTGAGAGCCAGGTCTTGGCGTTCTGTGTCGACGGGGCCCGGACACACGCATGCCTCAGCCGTTGTTGAGTCATCTAGATCACCAGGACGAGCCCAAGAGGTGAGGGGCCACGTGACCAGTTAGGCTCCTGAGATGCGATACTCGGGAGTCCCCCTTGACGTATGAACAGACCATCATACCTTTTCCTCGTCGAGCTCTCGCTTGGGCGGGGTGCGCAAAGACCAGGCCCGTGAGGCCTGGCGAGGTGGGGTACGCCAGGTGTGACCTGAGCGTATCCCCTGTGCCCAGCCCCCTCGCGCTACCTTCCCGACGGAGAGCGGCATGGTGAGGCTAGTCACTGAGCCCGGAGGCTCCCTAAGGTTAAAGCGGTCGTGAGGCCACCCCCTGTTCTGTCGGCGTTCTAGGAACGGGGGTCCCCAGACTTGACTGCCTGCGGCCTGCGGCGTGGCTCAAAGGGGGCCCAGCACAGCCCATCTTCATCAGCACAAGCTCAAGACCTCGCGAGGGGCCAAGCCTCGTGTGATGGACGACAATGAGCTTCCTCAGGCATGGCCTCGTCAGGCTGGCTCACGATGAGGTGGAGAGTTCAAGGCAGGGTACCTTGCGAGGTGCCCATGACGCAAGCAATGACGACCAAGGGCGCCTGCCGGGCGCCAGCCCGCGCAGTGTCCTTCTTTCCTCTTTGGTGCAAGGGGAGCAAGCGCAGGAGAGAGCATCAAGCAAAGGCGTCCATTTCGGTGCAACAAGACCAGGACCAGTCCAATGGCAGGATGGAGGTCACCGTGGAGCCCAAGTCGGCGTCACCACCAGAGCCTTTTGACAGGCGAGGACCAACTTTAGTCAGGATAAGTGTACTAGATGTTCCCCTTCAAATTGGCCAATTGTTGGCGCCCTTCCCGCTCAATATTTGGGAAGAGGCCCAGGGCCTTCGCCTATAAATAGGACTAGCCACCCACAGGGTAGGGGGAGATCGATCAATCCATCCGGCCGGCAAGGACACAGATCCATCCGGCCAAAGAGAGAGACCACAAGAACAGACCCTCGCGAGGCTGTTCTTCCTTGTATTGTTCATCATCAGCCCAAGAGGCGATCCACCACACACACACTGGAGTAGGGTATTACACCACAATGGTGGCCTGAACCAGTATAAATCATGTGTCTCTTGTGTTGTTCTTCTCGTATTTTAGATCCTAGCGATTCGGCGAGGAACAGGTAGGTAGAAGGCGAAACCTCCGTGCGCAGCCCAATGTTCGAACCTCAAGGGTCTGCCGGGACCCGAAATCCGACATTTGGCGCGCCAGGTAGGGGTGCGCCGGGATCCACCTTCCGCCACCTTGTGTCCCGCCGCATCGTCATCACCATGTTCGGCGACCCAGCGGGCAACCCTGTCCCCTGGTCAGCTTGGCCCGCCGGCACAGAGCCGCTCGCCCAGGGCAACCCAGCGCCCCAGGCAGCTCGCGGTCCGTAGGGCGCTGCGGGCCATGGGCAACACGGACAGACCCCGACAGCTCTCACACCGCGACAGACGTGGTCGGCAGCGAGAGCTTCCAACCACGCCGCGGCCACGGCGCCGTACACTCGCCGGGAGCAGGCGAACTCAAGGGTCGCGCTCACGGTGGCCCGAGAGCTGCTGTAGTGCAGGCTGATGGAAGGCGGCCGCGACATGCTGCTCACCCCTTCTGCACTCAACTCCCATCTCTGGCCCAGAGCAGCCCGCGTGGGGGCCCCGCGCGCGCCCGCGGGCTCCAAGGCTTCCCCGGCATCAATGAAGCCGTCGGCACCGGGTCGGCGGCTGCGCTGACTCCGCTCCCCGCTGGCGAAGAAGGACTCGCCACAACCCACGGCCCCAGTAGGCCGCCGCATTACCACCCCCAGGTTGGCGCATCAAGCAGAGCTGCATGGCACGCGGAGCACTATGACGTGGCCTTCGGGGTGGCGGCCCCCGAAGAGTACGTGCCCCGCATGTTGGACCAAGGGCACCCACGCGAGGGCGAACAAGGCTTGCTCCTCAGCCCAAGCTAGGGGGACGAGGCACCAGAAGCTGAGCTCTTCCAGGAGTCCCGGGGCGGCCCCACCGGCCACGCTGGAAGCAACGATTATCGGGTACCGCTAATTCCTCAGGAGCAGGCATACGCTAATCATGGGTCGCAGGAGATGCAGGTCGCCGCGGCGAGCAGCTGCCCCGCTCCTGCAGCCTCCTACCCCTCAAGGAGGAGGGCATCGGAGGCTGCAGGGGAGGGGCCGAGATTCGACATCACCACCGCGGCGTTTGGAGCAAGGCATTCCCAGGAGGTAGGCCCTCCGCTGGGGAGGCGCCTCAGGGCCTTCCCTGGCGGAGGACCCATGGTCATCGGGGGAACCACTGGCGACCGCTCTACCCCATCGGTGGCGTCCTAGTTTCCGGTCGTCGTCAATGGCACTAGAGTGTGGCGCAAGGCAGGGCCCTCGTCTGGCGATATGAAGCAAGGCCGGTACTTGTGAAGAAGGCCCAGTGCCTGTGAAGCTCGCCGCCCTGTGACACTCTCACGTAATAATGTGTGGGGCTATACACGCCCCGGAGTCTCAAGGGTGCCGGCCTCAGGCCCTGGGGCTCCCTCTCACGCCCAGTGGCAGCACTTAGCTCCGCGCTGGTGAGAAGACGTCCAAGACTAGACTAGGTGCCGGACGCGGCCTTTTTATGCCTTCATTGCTTTTCCCTTGGTTGTTGCTTTCCCTCGCTGGTTTTAAATTGGATTCGGGTTTGAGATTTGCGTGTGTTCGGGGAAGGGGTGCTTAGTCTCGTTCGAGCAATCTCGCGTTTCGGTTACGACCTCGCCTCAGCTGCCTTCCCTTGTGAGCCCCTCGTGAGCCGGGTCTGGCCTAGCTTGCGTGCAGCCCAGACTGCCGCCACTGTATCCCCCTCAGGAAGCTTTTTCACTTCAGATCCTACGGATTCGATCAAGAGGCATTCGAGACACCACAGCCCCCCGCGTATTATCTCAGGGCCCGCACGGGACAAAGGTAAACCAGCCATCTGGTTCTTCACCTGGCCAACCACTTGGCGCGGGCACGTGGGCCATACAACACCCACTAGTGCGTTGAACATAAGCTTTACATGAGGGGCACCCCCTCCCAAAATGCTCTTACAATCGGCAGGTCGAAAAGCCTGAGTTCTATTCATGCAGGGTAAGGAAACAGGAGCAATGTGCAGTCAATCGGATAAATCCCCCAATGCATCCTCGGGAGCACCACCCGAACCGTCGCTGGCGTTGCTGGCCTCACCATCACCTTCTGCTTTATCATCGGCGGCGTCAGGGCCGTTCACCGCGCCGCCCTCGTCGGCGGCCACGATCGCGTCGTCATCGTCTGAGGCAAAGGCCCTGACTAGAGCGTCCACATTGTCCTCCACCCAGTCCACCAGGTCACCCCGGACGGCCTGGGGAACTGGGGCGATGGCGGCGTCAAAGTCGAAGTGAGGGTCCATGTTCTGGAGATGGCTGAAGACACGGGAGAAGGTGCGCCCGAGCAGGGCGCGGATCCTTTCCTCCACCAACCTGTTGGCCCTGACCGACCGCGCCTCCAGCTGCGTCACGATGTCGGTGAAGAGTTGGAGGTTGCCGGCGTAGTTGGTTGCATGCGGTGCGCCAACGGCCGCCTCACAGATGTTGCCCAAGGCCGCGTTGGCTCTCTCCCGAAGCGTGGCGAGCATGGGGGCGTGCTCATGTTCCAGGAGCCATCGCTGGCGTATCTCGTCCGCATTCTGGCGCGCAACGGCCTCAGCCTCGTCCAGCCGTTGGCGAAGAAGAAGCACCTCGGCGCGAGAAGTAGTCGACTCCCCTTGCGCCGCTTCAAGTGCGGCTCGCAAGGCATCGCCCCGCCGCGTCGCTCCCTCCAGCTTGATCCTCAAGGCGGTGGTCCTGCCTTCAGCCTCAGTCCGGATCAACGCCAGCCTCTCCTCGAACTCGCGCTCGAGGTTTGAGCGCGCCATTGCCAACCGACGTCTGACCTCCTCCAAGACACGGGTTTCCCGCGCGGCAACATCGTTCTCCTCTCGTGTCACCAGGCGCTCCCTTGTCTCTAGGTGCTTGTACTCACGAGCGCGTTCGGCAGCCTCCAACGTCAACGCTTCCTCACGCTTCTGAAGCTCCGCTGGGTCACCGGAGGTCACCTTCATCAACGCGAGGGCCGCCTCGTGCAGCTCCACCTTCTCCTCCAGTGAGAGGCACCGGGCCAGGAGTTCCCGTGCCCGCTCTTCCATCGCCTCTCGCTACTGGTCAGCTTCCCGGGCCTCCTCGACGGCCTGGGAATAGGCCACCCGAGAGGCCGCCAGCGACGCCTTGGCCTCCTCATCGTCAAGATCGCGTTGGCGGCGCGCAAGGGCGACTGCCGCCTCCAGCTCGTGCCTTTCCGCAACCAAACGCAGGCCCTCGGCCTCAAGGCGCGCATCTTCATCAGCAAGCTCTACACCAAGAAGGCTCACCGCGTCAGCCGTCCTTTGAAGGAACCCTTGGCGGAGAGCGCGACGCTCCCGAGCACGCTCAAGTACGTCTTCCATGCTGTCATCTGCCCCGAGCAAGCGCTGGGGGGCACTGATCAGCGCTCCCCCTCCGGGCTGGGGGCTGGAGGCTGGCACCCTTGAAGCAACCGGGCGCGCCCCGCCAGAAGCCCGGCCTGGGGCTGGTCCATCCCCAGGTGAAGAACGCTGGGCGTACCCCAGCCAATAGCAATCCACGACCAGACGAGTAGCCCACGGCAAGCTGGCTAGGCCCCGAGAAGGCTTGCGAAGGAAGGCCACGAGGCGCGCGGGGCCGCGTTGCGCCTCGGGGTGATTCGTCTCTTCGATCGACCTCACCACAAGGGCTCCACCGCTCGGAGAGACCAAAGGCGGTGGCGAAGGCGGAAGCAGGGAGGATGGCTCCTCAGTCATCTCCGTGAGCTCGGGAGGAAGGGCCCTGCGGAGCAAGGTTTAGGAAGGGCAGCAGAAGAATCTGGAGCTGGGGAGGGAGAAGTCTTACTCATCGATGACGAAGTACTTTCTGCGCTTCAGCAGGCGACAGGGGTAATCGTCGCCCAGGGCCTCCCTTCTCTTCTGGAGGGCCTCAAAGTCCACACAGAAGCAGCCCAAGAGTTCAGCGCAGGGGTGAGCTTGTGGCAAAGAGGAAGCATCAGGGCGGCCGGCGTCAGGGGTGTCTGCCTGATGCGCGTCGCCAGTCGCCCCATCAAGGAAAGCAGCCGGGGCCTCGGAGGCCTTGGCCCCATGCACGGCAGGCGGCTGCTCGCCGCCCTCAGCCCCGACAACGTGGGCCTCAGGGGCCGCTCCCTCCTGAGCGCTGCCCAGTACTCTCGCCTCGGCAGGGGCACCCTAGGCCTTCGAAGGTTCATGCCTCCCTGCTCCGCCACCTAAGGAAGAACCGCCTCGACCAATTGAAAGGGCGGCCACTGTCACTGGATTCTCGCGAGGCCCCTGGAGGCCGACGGGGCACGGTCCCCATTCGTCGAAAACAGGCATCTGATTCACGAAGTCTCTCCTGCCCGAACAGAGGTACAACAAGGCCCCCCCTTGCTGGATGTTGCCAGGGTTGGGGTCCTTAGTCAGAACCAAGAGTACCTTCCTCAATGCTTCAGGCGTCAGGTCCTCTTCCTAGAGCCTCATGCGATCCCCGCGCCCGTTGAAGGCCCACATTTGGCGAGAGTGGCGCTGGAGGGGGGCGACCCAGCGTAGCAGGAACTCCTTCACCACCTTGGGTGCCGTCACCTCAAGTGATCTCAAGCACTCGAAGCGACGCTAGACGAAGAAGAGCTGGGGGCTTGTGAGCGTCTCCTGGCCCCAGCCCAAATTGGGGACAGCAGGTGAGGTCGGCTTCGACAGCAGGGGGCTGGGCACCCCCACGTCCACATACAGCCACCGCTCACGGAACCCAGGTGCGGGCGGAGGAAGACCGAAGTCAATCCCTGAGGCCGCCGTCTCGGGTGCAGCGACGAAGCTCGCGCATCCCGAGCATTGGGCAGGGTCGACGAGGTGCAGAGCGAAGAAGTGGCGCAACAGGGCGACCGAAGGGATGATGCCAACCATAGCCTCGTAGACGAAGGCAAAGACCGCCAGAAGAGCAATGGAGTCAGGACCCAGATGCATCATGTGGATCTGATAATGGGAGAGCACGGCGTTGAAGAAATCCAAAAAGGGGGGAATCAGCCCCGCCCACAAGGCATCAACGAAATAAGGGACCTCGGTGATTATCCTATCGATGGAGAACCAAGACGCGGGCCAGGCCGTCGTCCTCCCACATTCATTGAAGATGGTGGCCAGGGCCGAACTGACCTTGTCCAAACCATCTCGATTGACTATGATCGACCGGTCCACAGCGGGGGCCGCCGACAGCGGCGAGCAAGGCAAAGGCATGGGTCCCTTCCCTCTCCCTTTCTTCGTCGGAGCCATGGCAACGGAAAGGGGAGGGGGAAGGTTCGAGATTGGCTTCGAAGCGGAATCTGGAGTTCGAAAGGAGGAAGGACAGAAGGCGCACGAGCAAAGGGGAGTGGCTGTGTACAACTGCAAGTCCACCTAGCCTGGCACCAAATGAGCAGGCGTGGGGGAACAGTGCCACCCACGTCCAATCAACCGCCACACGGCTCCCAAGGCCGCAGGCTGTTAGGGCCCGCGGCACTTCGCACTTGCCCTTTCGCCTCTCTGCTCGGCCAAGTCTGGGCGCGCCTTGGGCCCGGAGGCTACTGTCGGCATTCTGGGAACGGGGGTCCCCAGACTTGCCTGCCTACGGCCTGCGGCGTGGCTCAAAGGGGGGTCAGCACGGCCCATCTTCATCAGCACAAACTCAAGACCCTCGCGAGGGGCCAAGCCTCGCGGGGTGGACGACAAGGAGCTTCCTCAGGCATGGCCTCGTCGGGCTGGCTCACGATGAGGCGGAGAGTTCAAGGCAGGGTACCTCGCGAGGTGCCCATGACGCAAGCCATGACGACCAAGGGCGCCTGCCGGGCGCCAGCCTGCGCAGTGTCCTTCTTTCCTCTTTGGTGCAAGGGGAGCAAGCGCAGGCGAGATCATCAACCAAAGGCGTCCATTTTGGTGCAACAAGACCAAGACCAGTCCAACGGCAGGATGGAGGTCACCGTGGAGCCCAAGTCGGCGTCACCACCAGAGCCTTTTGACAAGCGAGGACCAACTTTAGTCAGGATAAGTGTACTAGATGTTCCCCTTCAAATTGGTCAATTCTTGGCGCCCTTCCCGCTCAATATTTGGGAAGAGGCCCAGGGCCTTCGCCTATAAATAGGACTAGCCACCCACAGGGTAGGGGGAGATCGATCAATCCATCCGGCCGGCAAGGACACAGATCCATCCGGCCAAAAAGAGAGACCACAAGAACAGACCCTCGCGAGGCTGTTCTTCCTTGTATTGTTCATCATCAACCCAAGAGGCGATCCACCACACACACACTGGAGTAGGGTATTACACCACAATGGTGGCCTGAACCAGTATAAATCCTGTGTCTCTTGTGTTGTTCTTCTCGTAGTTTAGATCCTAGCGATTCGGCGAGGAACAGGTAGGTAGAAGGCGAAACCTCCACGCGCACCCCAGTGTTCGAACCTCAAGGGTCTGCCAGAACCCGAAATCCGACATATTCTTTATCACCAGCGCGGAGCATAGCACTTCCGCTATTGCACGGGCATAGCCGCTCCTCGACAGTGTCGACGGCCAGCGCGGGGCATGGTGCTTCCACTAGTGCATGGGAGGGGGCTCCCTCTGAGGAGAGCCCCTGAGGCGTGTACAGCCCCGCCCTAACACGTGGCTTGCACGGCAGGGCTGGAGGAGGTGTATATCAGCACCCGTGAGCCAGCGCGGGACTCACGAGGCCCTACCTCAAGGCGGGTTGCACCTGGTCTTAATTAGAGATGCTTGAATTGGTCCTGCGAGATGGTTAGGCAGCATGCGCCGAATGAGTTTCCTGAGGTTATTGCATGAGAAGTCTAGACACCAACGACCACAGGAGGTGATGTGAACGGGACCGGCCCGCCAGACAGAGCTCGTCCGCTGGATTTATCGACGCTGCAGGGACGGACCCGAGCACAGACGTCGTGCCCACTCTTCTCATGCAAAGATCCTAAAGAAAAACAACCGGTGCGCGCTTCCCGTGGCCACGGGGGCACCAGGTCGCGCGCCCTCACTCATCCACCCGCGATTAGCTCATGCGAGAACAAGGCACCAAGATCCATGGGAGGTGACATACACAGGAACTAGCCCGTGAGCCAGAGCTCAGCTACTTGGGTTTAGCAACGCTGCAGGGACGGACCCGAGCACAAACGTCGTGCTAGTCCTTAATCATGAGGTGGTCACGGGAGGGCTGACAAGGGCGCGAGACGTTCTTAGTGATGAAGCGCCGGTCAGGCAGTCAATAATTCAAAGGTAGTTTAGAAAGGATTGTAACTGGCTCTGATAAATGTGGAAGGGATACATGTCGTAGGGACGGACCCACACGGCCTGGGGATGATGCAGCCCAAGGGGCGGCCCCAAACTGAACGAACTAGAGAGATGTCACCTGGTACCATTGCTGAAGAGGTGTTGAAGTAGCCAAAAAATGCGTGTTGCTGAAGCCGTTCCTCATGAGCCACTCCGGCGCCGAGCCTCGGGAGACTCGGAGGGGCCGAGAGGCTCCTCAAGGTGCTCCTCCATCTCCGCCAGGAGCACCTGGTGCCTGGCCTCGCAAGCCGTCCGAGCATCCCTCATGTAGCACTGGAACGCCTCAGCCACGCCCGCCAGGCCAAAAGGCATGTGGACGTAGCTGTGAGGCGGACCCTCGCATCGGCCGACACGAGACGGCCACATGAGCTGTCGAGACGTGGCCCTGCTGAGCTCGGGGATGTCGATGTAGACATGGAACTCCTTACCCTCGCTAGGGCAGTGAGCTGCGCCATGTGGCAGGCAACGATCGCCTTGCAGAACCCTTCCTTCCTGAATCTCCTCGATTGCCTTGCTGGTGAACTCCTGAATGCCTGGTGCCTCACGCCTGTTGCCTTCTCCTGGGAAGCGTGCTCTGAAGAGCGCCTCCACATGGTGCCCGAGTGCCACTCTCGCACATTGGCTAGATCTGAGGCCCTCAGAGGAGAGCCCCGAAGCCCAGCCTGAGAGGAGCGCCGGTCGCGCCTTCTTATGCGATGGGTGAAGGTGCTGCATCCGGAGACGTGAGGCTCAGCGTTGCGTCCTCGAGTGATGCTCCCTCACGAGACCCATGTCCCAGCTACAACTTCTTCATATTGGGGGCAACCTCAGGAGGGAGGGCGCCGTCTTCGCCTTCGGGGTTCTCAACTGCTGCAGCCTTGAAAGCATGCTCGAGGGAGCACACTGCATCCTTCTCCTGAAAGGCGATCGTGATGAAGCTACCACTTCCTGGCATCTTGAGGACGTTGTAGCCGTGGTGCGTGGCCACCATGAACTTGGCCAGTGCTGGGTACCCTAGGATGGCATTGTAGGGCAGGCAGATGTGAGCGACGTCGAAGTCGATGAGCTCGGTGTGGTAGTTGTTGCGCTCGCCGAAGGTGACAGGGAGGCGAACCTGCCTGATCGGGTGTGTTGATCCGTCGGTTGCTCCTGAGAATGGCTTGGTGGGGTGAAGCTGGTAGTATGGCACCTGGAGCATGTCGAACGTCTGAACAGAGAGAACATTGAGCCCTGCTCCGCAATTGATGAGAGTCTTGGTGACGGTCACGTTGCTGATGACGGGGGAGCAGAGCATGGGGAGTGCGCCTGTGGTGGCCGCACACTTGAGCCGGTCTGAGGAGTCGAAGGTGATGGCGCACTTGGACCACTTGAGAGGGCGAATTTCTTCAGGCTTGGGGAGCGCTGCATTCACCTCGCATGCGAACTGCTTGAAGACGCGGTGGGAAGCCGGGGCTTGTGAGCCGCCCAAGATGCAGGTGGTGGCCCGAGGCTCCTAGAAGCCCCCTCGTCCTAGTGGTGATCTTCATTCCTCCTTGGCGGTGGAGGCAGAGGAGGCAAGGTTGTGTTGCCCTAAGGTCGGTCCTCACGAGGTTGTTCCCTCCAGTTGCCCTTGCGAGGCGGCATTTGAAAGGGGACAAGTAGTACAGTCTATCCTCACAAAAGTAGTTTTCGACTGCGAAAAGCCTCTGATCGTGTGTGGCGACCGATTCTCCGGGTATTAATTCCCAGAAAATGGCCCTTGTGCTCATCAGCCCCAGGATAACTGTTAGCTGATGAGGCACCAACTTGATACATAAATTCCAAGCAAAATACAACATATGTAGTACAAGACCATTCTGGTCTATGAGTACAACAAATAGTTTCTAGTGGTTGATGGCGGAAGCGGTTGTGAATCATCGGTGTCTATGGGACTCCATTTCCCACGGGAACAGCTGACCAGGTTAACTCCTATCTTCGCGAGGCTGCTATCACCATTGGTTAGTTTCCGGGCTGTCATCACGTTGCTCCTCTCCATGCAAGAAATCTGGCCAAGACAATAGCCAGTGACAAGCCAGTGAGTACTTTGAATGTACTCGCAAACATTATGAACACGGGTATAATATAACAACGATGTTCCGAAATATTTATGCTCATCATGTCAGTGACAAAAATAAATCTCTGATGCATGTAAGCAGGTTATTTATGAAGATGCAATAACATATTAATAATAAAAGGCACCGATCGGGCGTCTGGAGTGACGCCACATAAAGGGCTTTAAAAGAAATGCCACAGTCGGGCGTCTGAGTGACACCTCATAAAGGGCTTTAAAAGAAATGCCACAGTCGGGCATCTGAGCGACACCTCATAAAGGGCTTTAAAAGAAACGCCACAGTCAGGCGTCTGAGCGACACCTCATAAAGGGCTTTAAAAGAAATGCCACAGTCGGGCGTCTGAGCGACACCTCATAAAGGGCTTTAAAAGAAATGCCACAGTCGGGCGTCTGAGCGACACCTCATAAAGGGCTTTAAAAGAAATCATAGTGAATATCAGGAGGTCAAACCATTCCAAGGATACTCCATATTTCAAATAATATAAAGGGGTTAGTCCATAAATAAAAATAATCATAATCATCATAAATCACAAGTCACAATCCATGTTCTGGTTTAACAGTTTCTCCTCCGAAGACCGACACTAAGACCGACACTTGACCCATCCCAGACTGTAATCCTTAACCATGGACACGGCTATTCGAATAGGTTTAATCTCTGTAGAGGGTGTACTCTTTACCCACGAGTAACGGATTTCTTTAGTCCATCGGGACTAATTCCGTCTACGGCCTTTTTGTTGAAAACACACCTAACTTGCACACACCAGCTTAACTCACATGTGTCTGGAATCACCCACGACACCTGTCAAGCAAACTCTAAGTGGGAAGGCTACAACCTCGCGTAGCATGGGATCAAATTTATATTGCGCACTCTAAGGGGTGGCCTCCCCTCTCGGTCTCAACCGGAAACACCCATGCCCCCAGACCAAGTGGCCTGCCTACCAGCTACAACCGGTATCTTCCACCATGGCCCCTTTGTACAGTGTCTGCTAGAAAGAGGTTGACAACTTACTGAACCGTACTCTACTTGTTGTAGAGACGAGTGGTAGTACGAAACAAGTATGGGGGTTACTGGAACAAGACTCGATCTATGGTCGACTCAGGAGGTTTATAATCTTCCCTGCATGACATGTATAACAAAATATTTCAACCAACAGAATCACCGCTCATTATACCCTACTATGCCATACCGGACATAACCGTCCCGACGGAGACCGGCGACAAACTCATGCCTACCCAAGGCAGAGGTTTTCCCGGATTCCTTCCGGTATGCATGCAAGGCACATGAGGATGATTATTATCACAAGTGTGTCCATTTCCAACAGCGTGGAAATCATTAATATGCATTCATGCACATGATCATATCACATGAAATAACGAGTTCTCCGAAATGAGGTGGTGTTATAAACGTGACAACAAACACACAAGAATATTATGCCGGGGTTCAGAATGCTTGCCTTCAATGTGTGGAAAGGCAGGGTGCACTCCAAAACTTTTGAAAGTTTTCTTCTCTCTCTCCAAAGTCCTATTTTAAATAAATTTGAATTAACACACAAATTCAAAACAGCACAAAAAGTTGTTTTGAAAATTTATCAAATAAATCTTAAAATAAACTAGATCAAATTTGAGTGAGGTAGGAAAAAGAATCATTTCATTTGGAGTTGTAATTAAAAAGTTATAAGCAGTCAAAGTCCTGGTCAAAATCTGTTTTTAAAATAAAACAGAAAAGAAAACGTTTTAAAAGAAATACACGTCGAAGGCGCATTCGGGAAATGCGCTTCCACTTACTCCTGCGTGGACCGGCGCTGGGTCACTGACGGTGGGCCCGCCTGGCCCACTGGTCAGGTTTGACCAGCCACGCGCGCGTCGTCCCCCTCCGACCGAACAGAGGCGGAGCTCCGGCAAGGATTTGCCGGCAAACGGGGGCGTCCCTTGGATATCTGAGGACATGGGTGTGCTCAGGGGGTCGAGACGAACCCGTGGGTACCCGCCATGGTCGCCGACATGAACGGAGTCGCCTGCGACGAGCTTCGCGGCGGAGAAGGCATTCAGGTGGATAGTAGGTTTGGGGCTATGGTCGATTCCGACCAAAATTGAGCGTGGGGTTGCACTCACAAGAGGGAGGGAGAGCTCTTGGTGGAGAGAGTGGAGAGGGGGAGGCACTGGTGGCGACGGAATCGGCCGGGACTTGGCGGCGACCGAACCGGCCGGACTCGTGGAAGATGGCCTTCCCCTCCTCGACTGTTGGCCATGGTAGCTCTAGGGGGATCATTTGAGGTTGCTTCCGGACTCGATTGAGCTCCGAGGCCCTTATATAGGCGGTGGAGGTCGGTTCCGAGGTGGCCGCTGATAAGGACGATGTCGAACTGTCTTTCTGTAGCTGTGGCGGCGACGCGCGCCAGGGGACGAGGCTGCGGATGAGCTGGAGATGCTTAAGGGGGCAGCTGGCGAGCGCTGGTGGCTTGTCGGCACCTACTGAGGCAGGGGCACGCTGCGGACGCTGGCGTGCCGCCAAGGCTCTGACGGCAGCACTGTAGGCTGCCAGGGCGGCTTGGCGCGTTGCTGTGAGGAGGGGAGTGCGTGGCGTGGTGCTACAGAGCGGGCCAAAACCAGGGGCGCGACGTGTCGGCTCGGCCGTGGCTCGTGCAATACGCGCGCTCTGCTCACGCCCAGAGCATGCACGGAATATGCTCGATAAAATGCCGGGGCATGCTAGAGGTCTCAGGTGAGGTTGGCAAGCAACAGAACTAGGTTAGTGATAGAGGGAAGATCAAGGGACAAGGTGGTTTGGTCAGGAGACCAAGTTCACAAAGCCAACAACAACTCATGTCAAATCTGGTCATGCTCTCAAGGTGTTTGACAAAATGCCACAGGCACCTAGGCATTTCTTGGAGTGGCCAATTCTTCCAGATCCTAGTCTCTTTGGATGCACAAGAGGGTGGCGAGGTTAGTTTGTGAAAAGCACAAACTTGCTAGTGCAAGTTTTGCAGAACTTCAATTCTGGACAGGAGGTGAATGGCATCATTTCATGGACCAAAAATGATCCAATGAGTGCATGCTCCTGGACTTAGGGGTTTAGCATGGAGGACTACAAGTAGGGAAAAGAATCTAGGGCCAAAGAGCAAGCAAGAATATGGTTGCTATACAAACCATCAAGTTGGACCAGACTGAAGATGAGGTTGATTCACTCAAAATTTTCAAAGAACATCCCTGGATTTTTGCATATAATGGAATGATATGCTCCTACTGACATCCCATAATTTTTGCGGAAACTAGAAAGAAATATTTGAAAGGGTTTTAGTGCAAAATTGTCCACTGGACCAGAGAAGAAAAACATGTGTAGCACTCAAAATATGCAATGAATGAAATATATTATTGCACAAAAGTGATTTAGAGACATCACATGACATCTCCAAATTTTGGTTGGATTTTTAGTTAAATCTATCAACTGGTTGTAGTACAAAAAGAGCTCCAAAACTAAAAACAAGTCATTTTAATGAATAAAGCTCAGGGTGAAATAAATAAATAAATCTACTGATTGAGAGATGTTTTTAATGAGAGGGCATATAAGTCCAATATGTTTTGGAAGGATCCACTTGGGAAAAACTCCTTAATATTAAAAGAAAAGTTTTGAAATCAACAGAGATATTCTTGCAGGCAAAAATTTTAAACTCTTGGCAAAATTTTAATAACTAAAACCTGGTTAATTTTTTGGGGTGTTACATCGTGACACTGCGGTGGGCTCGTCGATGACCTCTGTCCTGCCGTCCTGGCGGTCTTGGTCTTGTTGCACCAGAATGGAAACCTTTGGATGATTCCTTGGGATTCCGTGCATGCGGCTTGCCTCCTTTGCACCGAAGAGGAAACCTGCGCTCTGTGCCCGCCTGGCCTTGGTCATCATGGCTCACGTCAGCTGAGCCTCGTGAGGTAACTTGCATAGAACTCCCCGCCCCTCAGGAGCCCTCCTGAGGAGGCCGATTCCTTCGGGGGTCTTGGCGTTGTCTGCCTCACGAGGGTCTTGTGGTGTTGGTGTTGATACTAGGCCGTACCAGGCCGTCAATGAAGCCACGTGGTGGGCCGCAGGCAGGCAGGGCTGGATACCCCCGAATCCAGGACGCTGACACCTATGGGGCATGGGTGCCCCTTTGTGGTTCAGCATGGGGACGGCCACGTTGCACAAAGAGAAGAAGCAATGAGCAACGGCACAGTGGTGAACTCTCTCTCTCTCTCTCTCTACCCAGGTTCGGGCCACTTTGCACCGTAAAAACCTATTCCTGCTATGGTGGATTGATCTAGAGGAACATGAAGGCTCGATGCACTCTAGCCCGGCAAGGCGCCTCGGGGAGAGCAACGTGAACTTACAAGTGTTGGGGGATCAAAAATATCCGAACCCTAGCTAGGTTGCCTCAGGCCTCTTTTATAGCTTAAGTGGTGACCACAGTGGCAAAACTGTCATTTGAGCATGATTATATAGCTAACAGTGCTATCATACCTAACTCCAGCAGTTAGGACAAAGTGCACTAAATGCACTGCAAGGTGTCGTGCCGAGGGCGAATCCTGACAAGCCTGTCACGCCGCTTATCTGCCTCTTGTTATGAGCTTGACACACCTCGTGGACGGGTGTCAATAAAGCTAATATCTTTTCCTCGATGCCACCACGTGCTTGATAGGATCCACCTGGTTACTTAACACCTTGACATTGCATGGATTAGGGTGTGGTGAGGTGGTGCGGTGGCATCTTGGTGAAGGTTCCTTGTTGAAGGAGCTTGACGGAGTTTGATCTTCGCAATCCCGGCAAGTGTGCCGGGGTGAATCTGGGCTTGTCCTCAGGGGCGGCCTCGACCTGGCCAGGCTCTACTGCCCGGCAAGGGGGACCCTCCCAAGTTGGCCCTCTGTCATCTTGTTCTTCTCAATGCTCTCCTTGATCTCATGAAGAGTGAATTTCTGGCTTGACCTTGTGTCATGCATTGGTGCTGGATGTATGATCATCAGCACGCATGTGCATGAGTCCGGTCAACAAACGCAGATGTTTGTTCCACTGACAAGAGCCCCCAGGCCTGGCCCATACGTGCCACCGGGCATCATTAGTAGGCCCTAACAATGCACAGGAGGGTACCCTCACCACGCCGCATCGGGTTCCATGTTTCTGAGATCTACTTTGCTTCTTCATTAACCTGAGATTGAATCAATTCCCGGTTTCCCCGTGAGTCGTGTGATGTCAAACGATGTGGGTCTAGACGTTGTTAGTGATGTAGATGAACTGGATTGGCGAAGTGGGGCGGTTGCCATAGGGTGGTGGGGAGCCACCCCCTGCCACGCTCCGCTATAAAAAGGGAGCGTGGAGGTGAATAGAAGGGCTCACCTATGCATTTCCTCCTTCTCATGTCCTTCTCCCACCATGGTGAGACGAAGAGGGCGCGATCGAGCTCCGGCGATGGTGACGCGGGCCTCCTCTCGACACCGCATCCCCGCCCCTGCTGGGGACTGATGCATCTCCAACGTATCTATAATTTTTGATTGTTCCATGCTATTATATGACCCATTTTGGATGTTTATGGGCTTTACTTTACACATTTATATCATTTTTGGGACTAACCTACTAACCGGAGGCCCAGCCTGTATTGCTTTTTTGCCTATTTCAGTGTTTCGAAGAAAAGAAATATCAAACGGAGTCCAAACAGAATGAAACCTTCGGGAGCGTGATTTTTGGAACGAACGTGATCCAGAGGACTTGGAGTGCAAGTCAAGAAGCAGTTGAGGCGGCCACGAGGGTGGAGGGCGCGCCCACCCCTACAGGGGCGCCCCCTATCTCATGGGCCCCTCGGGCGTCCACCGACCTACTTCTTCCTCCTATATATACCCACGTACCCCGAAAACATCAGAGTGACCATGAAAAACTATTTCCACCACCGTAACCTTCTGTATCCACGAGATCCCATCTTGGAGCCTTCGTCGGTGCTCCGCCGGAGGGGGAATCGACCACGGAGGGCTTCTACATCAACACCATAGCCCCTCCGATGAGTTGTGAGTAGTTTACCACAGACCTTCGGGTCCATAGTTATTAGCTATATGGCTTCTTCTCTCTTTTTGGATCTCAATACCATGTTCTCCTCAATCTTCTTGGAGATCTATTCGATGTAACTCTTTTTGTGGTGTGTTTGTCGAGATCCGATGAATTGTGGGTTTATGATCATGTTTATCTATGAGAAATATTTGAATCTCCTCTGAATTCTTTTATGTGTGATTAAGTTATCTTTGCAAGTCTCTTCGAATTATCAGTTTGGTTTGGCCTACTAGATTGATCTTTCTTGCAATGGGAGAAGTGCTTAGCTTTGGGTTCAATCTTGCGGTGTCCTTTCCCAGTGACAGCAGGGGCAGCAAGGCACGTATGGTATTGTTGCCATCGAGGATAAAAAGATGGGGTTTATATCATATTGCATGAGTTTATCCCTCTACATCATGTCATCTTTCTTAATGCATTACTCTGTTCTTTATGAACTTAATACTCTAGATGCATGCCGGATAGCGGTCGATGTGTGGACTAATAGTAGTAGATGCAGGAAGGAGTCGGTCTACTTGTCACGGACGTGATGCCTATATACATGATCATGCCTAGATAATCTCATAATTATTCGCTTTTCTATCAATTGCTCGACAGTAATTTGTTCATCCACCATAATACTTATGCTCGCCGCCCTCAGCCCCGACAACGTGGGCCTCAGGGGCCGCTCCCTCCTGAGCGCTGCCCAGTACTCTCGCCTCCGCAGGGGCACCCTTGGCCTTCGAAGGTTCATGCCTCCCTGCTCCGCCACCTAAGGAAGAACCGCCTCGACCAATTGAAAGGGCGGCCACTGTCACTGGATTCTCGCGAGGCCCCTGGAGGCCGACGGGGCACGGTCCCCATTCGTCGAAAACAGGCATCTGATTCACGAAGTCTCTCCTGCCCGAACAGAGGTACAACAAGGCCCCCCCTTGCTGGATGTTGCCAGGGTTGGGGTCCTTAGTCAGAACCAAGAGTACCTTCCTCAATGCTTCAGGCGTCAGGTCCTCTTCCTAGAGCCTCATGCGATCCCCGCGCCCGTTGAAGGCCCACATTTGGCGAGAGTGGCGCTGGAGGGGGGCGACCCGGCGTAGCAGGAACTCCTTCACCACCTTGGGTGCCGTCACCTCAAGTGATCTCAAGCACTCGAAGCGACGCTAGACGAAGAAGAGCTGGGGGCTTGTGAGCGTCTCCTGGCCCCAGCCCAAATTGGGGACAGCAGGTGAGGTCGGCTTCGACAGCAGGGGGCTGGGCACCCCCACGTCCACATACAGCCACCGCTCACGGAACCCAGGTGCGGGCGGAGGAAGACCGAAGTCAATCCCTGAGGCCGCCGTCTCGGGTGCAGCGACGAAGCTCGCGCATCCCGAGCATTGGGCAGGGTCGATGAGGTGCAGAGCGAAGAAGTGGCGCAACAGGGCGACCGAAGGGATGATGCCAACCATAGCCTCGTAGACGAAGGCAAAGACCGCCAGAAGAGCAATGGAGTCAGGACCCAGATGCATCATGTGGATCTGATAATGGGAGAGCACGGCGTTAAAGAAATCCAAAAAGGGGGGAATCAGCCCCGCCCACAAGGCATCGACGAAATAAGGGACCTCGGTGATTATCCTATCGATGGAGAACCAAGACGCGGGCCAGGCCGTCGTCCTCCCACATTCATTGAAGATGGTGGCCAGGGCCGAACTGACCTTGTCCAAACCATCTCGATTGACTATGATCGACCGGTCCACAGCGGCGAGCAAGGCGAAGGCATGGGTCCCTTCCCTCTCCCTTTCTTCATCGGAGCCATGGCAACGGAAAGGGGAGGGGGAAGGTTCGAGATTGGCTTCGAAGCGGAAGCTGGAGTTCGAAAGGAGGAAGGACAGAAGGCGCACGAGCAAAGGGGAGTGGCTGTGTACAACTGCAAGTCCACCTAGCCTGGCACCAAATGAGCAGGCGTGGGGGAACAGTGCCACCCACGTCCAATCAACCGCCGCACGGCTCCCAAGGCCGCAGGCTGTTAGGGCCCGCGGCACTTCGCACTTGCCCTTTCGCCTCTCTGCTCGGCCAAGTCTGGGCGCACCTTGGGCCCGGGGGCTACTGTCGGCATTCTGGGAACGGGGGTCCCCAGACTTGCCTGCCTGCGGCCTGCGGCGTGGCTCAAAGGGGGGTCAGCACGGCCCATCTTCATCAGCACAAACTCAAGACCCTCGCGAGGGGCCAAGCCTCGCGGGGTGGACGACAAGGAGCTTCCTCAGGCACGGCCTCGTCGGGCTGGCTCACGATGAGGCGGAGAGTTCAAGGCAGGGTACCTCGCGAGGTGCCCATGACGCAAGCCATGACGACCAAGGGCGCCTGCCGGGCGCCAGCCTGCGCAGTGTCCTTCTTTCCTCTTTGGTGCAAGGGGAGCAAGCGCAGGCGAGATCATCAACCAAAGGCGTCCATTTTGGTGCAACAAGACCAAGACTAGTCCAACGGCAGGATGGAGGTCACCGTGGAGCCCAAGTCGGCGTCACCACCAGAGCCTTTTGACAAGCGAGGACCAACTTTAGTCAGGATAAGTGTACTAGATGTTCCCCTTCAAATTGGTCAATTCTTGGCGCCCTTCCCGCTCAATATTTGGGAAGAGGCCCAGGGCCTTCGCCTATAAATAGGACTAGCCACCCACAGGGTAGGGGGAGATCGATCAATCCATCCGGCCGGCAAGGACACAGATCCATCCGGCCAAAAAGAGAGACCACAAGAACAGACCCTCGCGAGGCTGTTCTTCCTTGTATTGTTCATCATCAACCCAAGAGGCGATCCACCACACACACACTGGAGTAGGGTATTACACCACAATGGTGGCCTGAACCAATATAAATCCTGTGTCTCTTGTGTTGTTTTTCTCGTAGTTTAGATCCTAGCGATTCGGCGAGGAACAGGTAGGTAGAAGGCGAAACCTCCACGCGCACCCCAGTGTTCGAACCTCAAGGGTCTGCCGGAACCCGAAATCCGACATATTCTTTATCACCAGCGCGGAGCATAGCACTTCCGCTATTGCACGGGCATAGCCGCTCCTCGACAGTGTTGACGGCCAGCGCGGGGCATGGTGCTTCCACTAGTGCATGGGAGGGGGCTCCCTCTGAGGAGAGCCCCTGAGGCGTGTACAGCCCCGCCCTAACACGTGGCTTGCACGGCAGGGCTGGAGGAGGTGTATATCAGCACCCGTGAGCCAGCGCGGGACTCACGAGGCCCTACCTCAAGGCGGGTTGCACCTGGTCTTAATTAGAGATGCTTGAATTGGTCCTGCGAGATGGTTAGGCAGCATGTGCCGAATGAGTTTCCTGAGGTTATTGCATGAGAAGTCTAGACACCAACGACCACAGGAGGTGATGTGAACGGGACCGGCCCGCCAGACAGAGCTCGTCCGCTGGATTTATCGACGCTGCAGGGACGGACCCGAGCACAGACGTCGTGCCCACTCTTCTCATGCAAAGATCCTAAAGAAAAACAACCGGTGCGCGCTTCCCGTGGCCACGGGGCACCAGGTCGCGCGCCCTCACTCATCCACCCGCGATTAGCTCATGCGAGAACAAGGCACCAAGATCCATGGGAGGTGACATACACAGGAACTAGCCCGTGAGCCAGAGCTCAGCTACTTGGGTTTAGCAACGCTGCAGGGACGGACCCGAGCACAGACGTCGTGCTAGTCCTTAATCATGAGGTGGTCACGGGAGGGCTGACAAGGGCGCGAGACGTTCTTAGTGATGAAGCGCCGGTCAGGCAGTCAATAATTCAAAGGTAGTTTAGAAAGGATTGTAACTGGCTCTGATAAATGTGGAAGGGATACATGTCGTAGGGACGGACCCACACGGCCTGGGGATGATGCAGCCCAAGGGGCGGCCCCAAACTGAACGAACTAGAGAGATGTCACCTGGTACCATTGCTGAAGAGGTGTTGAAGTAGCCAAAAAACGCGTGTCGCTGAAGCCGTTCCTCATGAGCCAGTCCGGCGCCGAGCCTCGGGAGACTCGGAGGGGCCGAGAGGCTCCTCAAGGTGCTCCTCCATCTCCGCCAGGAGCACCTGGTGCCTGGCCTCGCAAGCCGTCCGAGCATCCCTCATGTAGCACTGGAACGCCTCAGCCACGCCCGCCAGGCCGAAAGGCATGTGGACGTAGCTGTGAGGCGGACCCTCGCATCGGCCGACACGAGACGGCCACATGAGCTGTCGAGACGTGGCCCTGCTGAGCTCGGGGATGTCGATGTAGACATGGAACTCCTTACCCTCGCCAGGGCAGTGAGCTGCGCCACGTGGCAGGCAACGATCGCCTTGCAGAACCCTTCCTTCCTGAATCTCCTCGATTGCCTTGCTGGTGAACTCCTGAATGCCTGGTGCCTCACGCCTGTTGCCTTCTCCTGGGAAGCGTGCTCTGAAGAGCGCCTCCACATGGTGCCCGAGTGCCACTCTCGCACATTGGCTAGATCTGAGGCCCTCAGAGGAGAGCCCCGAAGCCCAGCCTGAGAGGAGCGCCGGTCGCGCCTTCTTATGCGATGGGTGAAGGTGCTGCATCCGGAGACGTGAGGCTCAGCGTTGCGTCCTCAAGTGATGCTCCCTCACGAGACCCATGTCCCAGCTACAACTTCTTCATATTGGGGGCGACCTCAGGAGGGAGGGCGCCATCTTCGCCTTCGGGGTTCTCAACTGCTGCAGCCTTGAAAGCATGCTCGAGGGAGCACACTGCATCCTTCTCCTGAAAGGCGATCGTGATGAAGCTACCACTTCCTGGCATCTTGAGGACGTTGTAGCCGTGGTGCGTGGCCACCATGAACTTGGCCAGTGCTGGGTACCCTAGGATGGCATTGTAGGGCAGGCAGATGTGAGCGACGTCGAAGTCGATGAGCTCGGTGTGGTAGTTGTTGCGCTCGCCGAAGGTGACAGGGAGGCGAACCTGCCTGATCGGGTGTGTTGATCCGTCGGTTGCTCCTGAGAATGGCTTGGTGGGGTGAAGCTGGTAGTATGGCACCTGGAGCATGTCGAACGTCTGAACAGAGAGAACATTGAGCCCTGCTCCGCAATTGATGAGAGTCTTGGTGACGGTCACGTTGCTGATGACGGGGGAGCAGAGCATGGGGAGTGCGCCTGTGGTGGCCGCACACTTGAGCCGGTCTGAGGAGTCGAAGGTGATGGCACACTTGGACCACTTGAGAGGGCGAATTTCTTCAGGCTTGGGGAGCGCTGCATTCACCTCGCATGCGAACTGCTTGAAGACGCGGTGGGAAGCCGGGGCTTGTGAGCCGCCCAAGATGCAGGTGGTGGCCCGAGGCTCCTAGAAGCCCCCTCGTCCTAGTGGTGATCTTCATTCCTCCTTGGCGGTGGAGGCAGAGGAGGCAAGGTTGTGTTGCCCTAAGGTCGGTCCTCACGAGGTTGTTCCCTCCAGTTGCCCTTGCAAGGCGGGATTTGAAAGGGGACAAGTAGTACAGTCTATCCTCACAAAAGTAGTTTTCGACTGCGAAAAGCCTCTGATCGTGTGTGGCGACCGATTCTCCGGGTATTAATTCCCAGAAAATGGCCCTTGTGCTCATCAGCCCCAGGATAACTGTTAGCTGATGAGGCACCAACTTGATACATAAATTCCAAGCAAAATACAACATATGTAGTACAAGACCATTCTGGTCTATGAGTACAACAAATAGTTTCTAGTGGTTGATGGCGGAAGCGGTTGTGAATCATCAGTGTCTATGGGACTCCATTTCCCACGGGAACTGCTGACCAGGTTAACTCCTATCTTCGCGAGGCTGCTATTACCGTTGCTTAGGTTCCAGGCTGTCATCACGTCGCTCCTCTCCATGCAAGAAATCTGGCCAAGACAATATCCAGGGACAAGCCAGTGAGTACTTTGAATGTACTCGCAAACATTATGAACACGGGTATAATATAACAACGATGTTCCGAAATATTTATGCTCATGACGGCAGTGACAAAAATAAATCTCTGATGCATGTAAGCAGGTTATTTATGAAGATGCAATAACATATTAATAATAAAAGGCACCGATCGGGCATCTGGAGCGATGCCACATAAAGGGCTTTAAAAGAAATGCCACAGTCGGGCGTCTGAGTGACACCTCATAAAGGGCTTTAAAAGAAATGCCACAGTCGGGCGTCTGAGCAACACCTCATAAAGGGCTTTAAAAGAAACGCCACAGTCGGGCGTCTGAGCGACACCTCATAAAGGGATTTAAAAGAAATGCCACAGTCGGGCGTCTGAGCGACACCTCATAAAGGGCTTTAAAAGAAATGTCACAGTCAGGCGTCTGAGCGACACCTCATAAAGGGCTTTAAAAGAAATGCCACAGTCGGGCGTCTGAGCGACACCTCATAAAGGGCTTTAAAAGAAATCATAGTGAATATCCAGGAGGTAAAACCATTCCAAGGATACTCCATATTTCAAATAATATAAAGGGGTTAGTCCATAAATAAAAGTAATCAAAATCATCATAAATCACAAGTCACAATCCATGTTCTAGTTTAACGGTTTCTCCTCCGAAGACCGACACTAAGACCGACACTTGACCCATCCCAGACTGTAATCCTTAACCATGGACATGGCTATTCGAATAGGTTTAATCTCTGCAGAGGGTGTACTCTTTACCCACGAGTAATGGATTTCTTTAGTCCATCGGGACTAATTCCGTCTACGGCCTTTTTGTTGAAAACACACCTAACTTGCACACGCCAGCTTAACTCACACGTGTCTGGAATCACCCACGACACCTGTCAAGCAAACTCTAAGTGGGGAGGCTACAACCTCGCGTAGCATGGGATCAAATTTATATTGCACGCTCTAAGGGGTGGCCTCCCCTCTCGGTCTCAACCGAAAACACCCATGCCCCCGGACCAAGTGGCCTGCCTACCAGCTACAACCGGTATCTTCCACGATGGCCTCTCTGTATGGTGTGTGCTAGAAAGAGGTTGACAACTTACTGAACCGTACTCTACTTGTTGTAGAGACGAGTGGTAGTACGAAACAAGTATGGGGGTTACTGGAACAAGACTCGATCTATGGTCGACTCAGGAGGTTGATAATGTTCCCTGCATGACATGTATAACAAAATATTTCAACCAACAGAATCACCGCTCATTATACCCTACTATGCCATACCGGACATAACCGTCCCGACGGAGACCGGCGACAAACTCATGCCTACCCAAGGCAGAGGTTTTCCCGGATTCCTTCCGGTATGCATGCAAGGCACATGAGGATGATTATTATCACAAGTGTGTTCATTTCCAACAGCATGGAAATCATTAATATGCATTCATGCACATGATCATATCACATGAAATAACGAGTTCTCCGAAATGAGGTGGTGTTATAAACGTGTCAACGAACACACAAAAATATTATGCCGGGGTTCAGAATGCTTGCCTTCAATGTGTGGAAAGGCAGGGTGCACTCCAAAACTTTTGAAAGTTTTCTTCTCTCTCTCCAAAGTCCTATTTTAAATAAATTTGAATTAACACACAAATTCAAAACAGCACAAAAAGTTGTTTTGAAATTTATCAAATAAATCTTAAAATAAACTAGATCAAATTTGAGAGAGGTAGGAAAAGGAATCATTTCATTTGGAGTTGTAATTAAAACGTTATATGCGGTCAAAGTCCTGGTCAAAATCTGTTTTTAAAATAAATCAGAAAAGAAAACGTTTTAAAAGAAATACACGTCGAAGGCGCATTCGGGAAATGCGCTTCCACTTACTCCTGCGTGGACCGGTGCTGCATCACTGACGGTGGTCCCGCCTGGCCCACTGGTCAGGTTTGACCAGCCACGCGCGCGTCGTCCCCCTCTGACCGAACAGAGGCGGAGCTCCGGCGAGGATTTGCCGAAAAACGGGGGCGTCCCTTGGAGATCTGAGGACATGGGTGTGCTCAGGGGGTCGAGACGAATCCGTGGGTACCCGCCATGGTCGCCGACGTGAATGGAGTCACCGGCGACGAGCTTCGCGGCGGAGAAGGCATTCAGGTGGATAGTAGGTTTGGGGCTACGGTGGATTCCGACCAAAATTGAGCGTGGGGTTGCACTCACAAGAGGGAGGGAGAGCTCTTGGTGGAGAGAGTGGAGAGGGGGAGGCACTGGTGGCGACGGAATCGGCCGGGACTTGGCGGCGACCGAACCGGCCGGACTCGGGGAAGATGGCCTTCCCCTCCTTGACTGTTGGCCATGGTAGCTCTAGGGGGATCATTTGAGGTTGCTTCCGGACTCGATTGAGCTCCGGGGCCCTTATATAGGCAGTGGAGGTCGGTTCCGAGGTGGCCGGCGATAAGGACGACGGTGAACCGTCTTTCTGTAGCTGTGGCGACGTGGCAGCGACGCGCGCTAGGGGACAAGGCCGCGGATGAGCTGGAGATGCTTAAGGGGACAGCTGGCGAGCGCTGGTGGCTTGTCGGCACCTACTGAGGCAGGGGCGCGCTGCGGACGCCGGCGTGCCGCCAAGGCTCTGACCGCGGCGCTGTAGGCTGCCAGGGCGGCTTGGCGCGTTGCTGTGAGGAGGGGAGTGTGTGGCGTGGCGCTACAGAGCGGGCCAAAACCAGGGGCGCGACGTGTCGGCTCGGCCGTGGCTCGTGCAATACGCGCGCTCTGCTCGCGCCTAGAGCATGCAGGGAATATGTTCGATAAAATGCCGGGGCATGCTAGAGGTCTCAGGTGAGGTTGGCAAGCAAAAAAACTAGGTTAGTGATAGAGGGAAGATCAAGGGACAAGGTGGTTTGGTCAGGAGACCAAGTTCACAAAGCCAACAACAACTCATGTCAAATCTGGTCATGCTCTCAAGGTGTTTGACAAAATGCCACAGGCACCTAGGCATTTCTTGGAGTGGCCAATTCTTCCAGATCTAGTCTCTTTGGATGCACAAGAGGGTGGTGAGGTTAGTTGTGAAAAGCACAAACTTGCTAGTGCAAGTTTTGCAGAACTTCAATTCTGGACAGGAGGTGAATGGCATCATTTCATGGACCAAAAATGATCCAATGAGTGCATGCTCCTGGACTTAGGGGTTTAGCATGGAGGACTACAAGTAGGGAAAAGAATCTAGGGCCAAAGAGCAAGCAAGAATATGGTTGCTGTACAAACCATCAAGTTGGACCAGAATGAAGATGAGGTTGATTCACTCAAAATTTTCAAAGAACATCCCTGGATTTTTGCATATAATGGAATGATATGCTCCTACTGACATCCCATAATTTTGGTGGAAGCTAGAAAGAAATATTTAAAAGGGTTGTAGTGCAAAATTGTCCACTGGACCAGAGAAGAAAAACATGTGTAGCACTCAAAATATGCAATGAATGAAATATATTATCGCACAAAAGTGATTTAGAGACATCACATGACATCCCCAAATTTTGGTTGGATTTATAGTTAAATCTATCAACTGGTTATAGTACAAAAAGAGCTCCAAAACTTAAAACAAGTCATTTTAATGAATAAAGCTCAGGGTGAAATAAATAAATAAATCTACTGATTGAGAGATGTTTTTAATGAGACGACTTATAAGTCCAATATGTTTTGGAAGGACCCACTTGGGAAAAACTCCTTAATATTAAAAGAAAAGTTTTGAAATCAACAGAGATATTCTTGCAGGCAAAAATTTTAAACTCTTGGCAAAATTTTAATAACTAAAACCTGGTTAAATTTTTGGGGTGTTACAATAACTACCCCCCTTAAAAAAATCTCGTCCTCGAGATTTGCTAAGAGCCGCTGTTGAAACAAATACTCCATATGTGTTCGAGCGGTTGTGAGTCTGCTGCCATGGTGCTGCGTGAATAAAAATAATCCATGTAGTGAGGGGATAAACGATGCAGCAACTCAGGGAAAAGAAATCTCATTCTAGGATTTTTCGTGGTTACACAAGTTAATCACGAAGAAAACTACTCATACTAGTAGAAACTAAATATTCGACTCGTCGCACACATTCGAGGTACCATGCACAAGTTACAACGTAATAATAAATGCTGCAATAACAAACACAGCAGTGACGTCTAAAATGAAAATGGTAACTGGACGGGGTCCCGAGAAAAAGTCTCTGGCAATGGGATACACTCCTCTTCTATCGGAGTAAGTGAATTGACTAGTCGATGTATGCGTCTCTCCGGGTCGGGCCTCAGTGGTCTGCGGATGGCAATCTGAGGATTTAAATCAGCGAGACTCTGGAGATAGACCATTACTTGCTGGTTCAAATGCTCTTGAGCGATGATGTACTGGATAAGGTTGGCTAGTACTGGGTCTCTCTCAATCCGTCCACCGGGAAAAGATGTTACTCCTCCGGGTGCTGCATGGCTCGGAAAGTAATAATATCCTTGTTCGCGGGCATAGGGCACTGCGGATCGAAGGCGAGCAATCGCTTCTTTCGCAGCAGCTTCTATGGCCAGGCGTGGGGTTGGCATAGATTCCCCCACGAAGGAAACTTCCGTTGGATCTTGATTGGAGTCTACGGGAGGGATGTGTACTGCTGCCCAATATTCCGAGGTGGAAGGGGTGATTCTCGATTTGAACAGCTCGTACTGGGGTGGCTGGGTAGAACCCATGGAACTGCAGGTAAAGTCCCACAATATTTTGACAAAGCTACCTGGGGTTGCATCTGGGGTTCTCAGATAAATACTGGGGCTCGGCATGACAGGAAAAAAAGAGGTTGCGAGGGTGGTGCACAAGGTGTGGGGTGCTTGGTAAGGTCACGAGGTGGCCTTTATATAGCAATGGAGCTGGGTCATTTTACCGTGGTGAAAGGTAATAAATTTGCCAGCTTAGCTCCAAAGGTCGGGTCAGTGTCAGAGATACACATATCTCATAAAGAGACGTGTTACTGTGGTTGTCGTCGGGGTTGGTTTTGGTAGCTGTGCCCGGAAAATATGCAACTATGCGCTGACAAAATACGCAAGGCTACTATTAAAACAGAGGCACAACGACAGGCTGCGTTTATTCACAAGGTTACACGATTGCAAAGCGAGGATACACTGAGACTCGGTACTACTCGTACGGCTTAGTCTACCTCGTTTATGCCTAAACGGGCGTGCCTGGTGGATGTCGAGGCTTCTCCATGTGTCTCACTGTCGGGATAAGCCGGAGATGGTGGAGGAACTGCAGGGTCGGGGTAGCGATGATGACCATCACGGGGATTGTTAGCCACAACCCCGTTGGAGTGTGCTCCCAAAAGGCGACGAAGCACTTCTGGGGTCATCAAACATCTCGGTTGGCGGCTGGAGCTGATCTCACGGTTTCAATCGGGTGTCCGAACAGCACGACTGGGTTGTCGGCGTCGGGCTTGTCTTCTCTTCTTGCTGGGGCTCGACGAACCAGCTCTCCTCGAGCTGCGATCAGATCAATGGTGATCTGGTCAAACATTGCCTCTAGTGCACTTACATAGCGCACTAGGTGCAACAATGCGGGATCTGTCTCGTGATCTCCGTTGGCAACTTGGGGTGGTCTACCATACCCTTCACGCCTGGGGTAGTAGTAGAACGAGCGACAGTTAACTCTGGGCGACAACTGCCGAAGTTGAACTATAGCCTCTCGAGCAACTAGCTGGATGGCTTGTGGCTCGAAGGAAGTTGTTCTTCTGGTGAACCTGTAGGGGCGTTCTGGAGATAGACCCCTGCCGTAGATGTGCACAGTGGCCCAAAATTGACGGCTTTCTCCACCCATGGGTCCTTGGTACACAACATATTCTGGGGGTTCTTCTAACGCATAGGCACGACGGGTGAGGTTTGCGAGTATGGTCACAAAACCTCCAAGGTTGGTTGCTGTGGTCTCATTGTGCACTATGGGGCCAGGCATGGTGGCTAGGTTGGGAAAGAGGTTGTGCTGTGCTGGGCTGAGGTTAGTGTGCCCCTTCTATAGAAAAAGGGGACGGAGTCTTCCTTCGCACGCTTGTGAAGGAGACATCTTGGGCGCTGGTTACTGGCGCGTGATCGACAGGCTAGGTTGATAGGTTGGGCACCGATTGCCAAAAGTGTCGGGGTCACTGTGTGGCTATCTTGCACGGGAAGTTTGGCTGGGGTTTGGTTAAGGTCTGGTGGGTTGGTTTGCCTAAGTTTTTCGACCTAGCTAAGATAGGATTAGCCAATGGTCAGCCTGGCTCTGATACCAAGTTTGTGGCGACCGATTCTCCGGGTATTAATTCCCAGAAAATGGCCCTTGTGCTCATCAGCCCCAAGATAACTATTAGCTGATGAGGCACCAACTTGATACAAAAATTCCAAGCAAAATACAACATATGTAGTACAAGACCATTCTGGTCTGTGAGTACAACAAATGGTTTCTAGTGGTTGATGGCGGAAGCGGTTGTGAATCATCAGTGTCTATGGGACTCCATTTCCCACGGGAACAGCTGACCAGGTTAACTCCTATCTTCGCGAGGCTGCTATCACCATTGGTTAGTTCCGGGGCTGTCATCACGGTTGCTCCTCTCCGTGCAAGAAATCTGGCCAAGACAATAGCCAGGGACAAGCCAGTGAGTACTTTTAATGTACTCGCAAACATTATGAACACGGGTATAATATAACAACGATGTTCCGAAATATTTATGCTCATGACGTCAGTGACAAAAATAAATCTCTGATGCATGTAAGCAGGTTATTTATGAAGATGCAATAACATATTAATAATAAAAGGCACCGATCGGGCGTCTGGAGTGACGCCACATAAAGGGCTTTAAAAGAAATGCCACAGTCGGGCGTCTGAGCGACACCTCATAAAGGGCTTTAAAAGAAATGCCACAGTCGGGCATCTGAGCGACACCTCATAAAGGGCTTTAAAAGAAACGCCACAGTCGGGCGTCTGAGCGACACCTCATAAAGGGCTTTAAAAGAAATGCCACAGTCGGGCGTCTGAGCGACACCTCATAAAGGGCTTTAAAAGAAATGCCACAGTCGGGCGTCTGAGCGACACCTCATAAAGGGCTTTAAAAGAAATCATAGTGAATATCCAGGAGGTAAAACCATTCCAAGGATACTCCATATTTCAAATAATATAAAGGGGTTAGTCCATAAATAAAAATAATCATAATCATCATAAATCACAAGTCACAATCCATGTTCTGGTTTAACAGTTTCTCCTCCGAAGACCGACACTAAGACCGACACTTGACCCATCCCAGACCGTAATCCTTAACCATGGACACGGCTATTCGAATAGGTTTAATCTCTGTAGAGGGTGTACTCTTTACCCACGAGTAACGGATTTCTTTAGTCCATCGGGACTAATTCCGTCTACGGCCTTTTTGTTGAAAACACACCTAACTTGCACACACCAGCTTAACTCACACGTGTCTGGAATCACCCACGACACCTGTCAAGCAAACTCTAAGTGGGAAGGCTACAACCTCGCGTAGCATGGGATCAAATTTATATTGCGCGCTCTAAGGGGTGGCCTCCCCTCTCGGTCTCAACCGGAAACACCCATGCCCCCGGACCAGGTGGCCTGCCTACCAGCTACAACCGGTATCTTCCACCATGGCCTCTCTGTACGGTGTGTGCTAGAAAGAGGTTGACAACTTACTGAACCGTACTCTACTTGTTGTAGAGACGAGTGGTAGTACGAAACAAGTATGGGGGTTACTGGAACAAGACTCGATCTATGGTCGACTCAGGAGGTTTATAATTTCCCTGCATGACATGTATAACAAAATATTTCAACCAACAGAATCACCGCTCATTATACCCTACTATGCCATACCGGACATAACCGTCCCGACGGAGACCGGCGACAAACTCATGCCTACCCAAGGCAGAGGTTTTCCCGGATTCCTTCCGGTATGCATGCAAGGCACATGAGGATGATTATTATCACAAGTGTGTTCATTTCCAACAGCATGGAAATCATTAATATGCATTCATGCACATGATCATATCACATGAAATAACGAGTTCTCCGAAATGAGGTGGTGTTATAAACGTGTCAACGAAACACACAAAAATATTATGCCGGGGTTCAGAATGCTTGCCTTCAATGTGTGGAAAGGCAGGGTGCACTCCAAAACTTTTGAAAGTTTTCTTCTCTCTCTCCAAAGTCCTATTTTAAATAAATTTGAATTAACACACAAATTCAAAACAGCACAAAAAGTTGTTTTGAAAATTTATCAAATAAATCTTAAAATAAACTAGATCAAATTTGAGAGAGGTAGGAAAAAGAATCATTTCATTTGGAGTTGTAATTAAAAAGTTATAGCAGTCAAAGTCCTGGTCAAAATCTGTTTTTAAAATAAAACAGAAAAGAAAACGTTTTAAAAGAAATACACGTCGAAGGCGCATTCGGGAAATGCGCTTCCACTTACTCCTGCGTGGACCGGCGCTGGGTCACTGACGGTGGGCCCGCCTGGCCCACTGGTCAGGTTTGACCAGCCACGCGCGCGTCGTCCCCCTCCGACCGAACAGAGGCGGAGCTCCGGCGAGGATTTGCCGGCAAACGGGGGCGTCCCTTGGAGATCTGAGGACATGGGTGTGCTCAGGGGGTCGAGACGAATCCGTGGGTACCCGCCATGGTCGCCGACATGAACGGAGTCGCCGGCGACGAGCTTCGCGGCGGAGAAGGCATTCGGGTGGATAGTGGGTTTGGGGCTATGGTGGATTCCGACCAAAATTGAGCGTGGGGTTGCACTCACAAGAGGGAGGGAGAGCTCTTGGTGGAGAGAGTGGAGAGGGGGAGGCACTGGTGGCAACGGAATCGGCCGGGACTTGGCGGCGACCGAACCGGCCGGACTCGTGGAAGATGGCCTTCCCCTCCTCGACTGTTGGCCATGGTAGCTCTAGGGGGATCATTTGAGGTTGCTTCCGGACTCGATTGAGCTCCGAGGCCCTTATATAGGCGGTGGAGGTCGGTTCCGAGGTGGCCGGTGATAAGGACGATGTCGAACTGTCTTTCTGTAGCTGTGGCGGCGACGCGCGCTAGGGGACGAGGCTGCGGATGAGCTGGAGATGCTTAAGAGGGCAGCTGGCGAGCGCTGGTGGCTTGTCGGCACCTACTGAGGCAGGGGCGCGCTGCGGACGCTGGCGTGCCGCCAAGGCTCTGACGGCAGCACTGTAGGCTGCCAGGGCGTCTTGGCGCGTTGCTGTGAGGAGGGGAGTGCGTGGCGTGGTGCTACAGAGCGGGCCAAAACCAGGGGCGCGACGTGTCGGCTCGGCCGTGGCTCGTGCAATACGCGCGCTCTGCTCGCGCCTAGAGCATGCAGGGAATATGTTCGATAAAATGCCGGGGCATGCTAGAGGTCTCAGGTGAGGTTGGCAAGCAACAGAACTAGGTTAGTGATAGAGGGAAGATCAAGGGACAAGGTGGTTTGGTCAGGAGACCAAGTTCACAATGCCAACAACAACTCATGTCAAATCTGGTCATGCTCTCAAGGTGTTTGACAAAATGCCACATGCACCTAGGCATTTCTTGGAGTGGCCAATTCTTCCAGATCCTAGTCTCTTTGGATGCACAAGAGGGTGGTGAGGTTAGTTTGTGAAAAGCACAAACTTGCTAGTGCAAGTTTTGCAGAACTTCAATTCTGGACAGGAGGTGAATGGCATCATTTCATGGACCAAAAATGATCCAATGAGTGCATGCTCCTGGACTTAGGGGTTTAGCATGGAGGACTACAAGTAGGGAAAAGAATCTAGGGCCAAAGAGCAAGCAAGAATATGGTTGCTATACAAACCATCAAGTTGGACCAGAATGAAGATGAGGTTGATTCACTCAAAATTTTCAAAGAACATCCCTGGATTTTTGCATATAATGGAATGATATGCTCCTACTGACATCCCATAATTTTGGTGGACACTAGAAAGAAATATTTAAAAGGGTTGTAGTGCAAAATTGTCCACTGGACCAGAGAAGAAAAACATGTGTAGCACTCAAAATATGCAATGAATGAAATATATTATTGCACAAAAGTGATTTAGAGACATCACATGACATCTCCAAATTTTGGTTGGATTTTTAGTTAAATCTATCAACTGGTTGTAGTACAAAAAGAGCTCCAAAACTAAAACAAGTCATTTTAATGAATAAAGCTCAGGGTGAAATAATTAATAAATAAATCTACTGATTGAGAGATGTTTTAATGAGAGGGCATATAAGTCCAATATGTTTTGGAAGGATCCACTTGGGAAAAACTCCTTAATATTAAAAGAAAAGTTTTGAAATCAACAGAGATATTCTTGCAGGCAAAAATTTAAACTCTTGGCAAAATTTTAATAACTAAAACCTGGTTAAATTTTTGGGGTGTTACATCGTGACACTGCGGTGGGCTCGTCGATGACCTCTGTCCTGCCGTCCTGGCGGTCTTGGTCTTGTTGCACCAGAATGGAAACCTTTGGATGATTCCTTGGGATTCCGTGCATGCGGCTTGCCTCCTTTGCACCGAAGAGGAAACCTGCGCTCTGTGCCCGCCTGGCCTTGGTCATCATGGCTCACGTCAGCTGAGCCTCGTGAGGTAACTTGCATAGAACTCCCCGCCCCTCAGGAGCCCTCCTGAGGAGGCCGATTCCTTCGGGGGTCTTGGCGTTGTCTGCCTCACGAGGGTCTTGTGGTGTTGGTGTTGATACTGGGCCGTACCAGGCCGTCAATGAAGCCACGTGGTGGGCCGTAGGCAGGCAGGGCTGGATACCCCCGAATCCAGGACGCTGACACCTATGGGGCATGGGTGCCCCTTTGTGGTTCAGCATGGGGACGGCCACGTTGCACAAAGAGAAGAAGCAATGAGCAACAGCACAGTGGTGAACTCTCTCTCTCTCTCTCTCTCTCTCTCTACCCAGGTTCGGGCCACTTTGCACCGTAAAAACCTATTCCTGCTATGGTGGATTGATCTAGAGGAACATGAAGGCTCGATGCACTCTAGCCCGGCAAGGCGCCTCGGGGAGAGCAACGTGAACTTACAAGTGTTGGGGGATCAAAAATATCCGAACCCTAGCTAGGTTGCCTCAGGCCTCTTTTATAGCTTAAGTGGTGACCATAGTGGCAAAACTATCATTTGAGCATGATTATATAGCTAACAGTGCTATCATACCTAACTCCAGCAGTTAGGACAAAGTGCACTAAATGCACTGCAAGGTGTCGTGCCGAGGGCGAATCCTGACAAGCCTGTCACGCCGCTTATCTGCCTCTTGTTATGAGCTTGACACACCTCGTGGACGGGTGTCAATAAAGCTAATATCTTTTCCTTGATGCCACCTCGTGCTTGATAGGATCCACCTGGTTACTTAACACCTTGACATTGCATGGATTAGGGTGTGGTGAGGTGGTGCGGTGGCATCTTGGTGAAGGTTCCTTGTTGAAGGAGCTTGACGGAGTTTGATCTTCGCAATCCCGGCAAGTGTGCCGGGGTGAATCTGGGCTTGTCCTCAGGGGCGGCCTTGACCTGGCCAGGCTCTACTGCCCGGCAAGGGGGACCCTCCCAAGTTGGCCCTCTGTCATCTTGTTCTTCTCAATGCTCTCCTTGATCTCATGAAGAGTGAATTTCTGGCTTGACCTTGTGTCATGCATTGGTGCTGGATGTATGATCATCAGCACGCATGTGCATGAGTCCGGTCAACAAACGCAGATGTTTGTTCCACTGACAAGAGCCCCCAGGCCTGGCCCATACGTGCCGCCGGGCATCATTAGTAGGCCCTAACAATGCACAGGAGGGTACCCTCACCACGCCGCATCGGGTTCCATGTTTCTGAGATCTACTTTGCTTCTTCATTAACCTGAGATTGAATCAATTCCCGGTTTCCCCGTGAGTCGTGTGATGTCAAACGATGTGGGTCTAGACATTGTTAGTGACGTAGATGAACTGGATTGGCGAAGTGGGGCGGTTGCCATAGGGTGGTGGGGAGCCACCCCCTGCCACGCTCCGCTATAAAAAGGGAGCGTGGAGGTGAATAGAAGGGCTCACCTATGCATTTCCTCCTTCTCATGTCCTTCTCCCACCATGGTGAGACGAAGAGGGCGCGATCGAGCTCCGGCGGTGGCGACGCGGGCCTCCTCTCGACACCGCATCCCCGCCCCTGCTGGGGACTGATGCATCTCCAACGTATCTATATTTTTTGATTGTTCCATGCTATTATATGACCCATTTTGGATGTTTATGGGCTTTACTTTACACATTTATATCATTTTTGGGACTAACCTACTAACCGGAGGCCCAGCCTGTATTGCTTTTTTGCCTATTTCAGTGTTTCGAAGAAAAGGAATATCAAACGGAGTCCAAACAGAATGAAACCTTCGGGAGCGTGATTTTTGGAACGAACGTGATCCAGAGGACTTGGAGTGCAAGTCAAGAAGCAGTCGAGGCGGCCACGAGGGTGGAGGGCGCGCCCACCCCTACAGGGGCGCCCCCTATCTCATGGGCCCCTCGGGCGTCCACCGACCTACTTCTTCCTCCTATATATATCCACGTACCCCGAAAACATCAGAGTGACCATGAAAAACTATTTCCACCACCGTAACCTTCTGTATCCACGAGATCCCATCTTGGAGCCTTCGTCGGTGCTCCGCCGGAGGGGGAATCGACCACGGAGGGCTTCTACATCAACACCATAGCCCCTCCGATGAGTTGTGAGTAGTTTACCACAGACCTTCGGGTCCATAGTTATTAGCTATATGGCTTCTTCTCTCTTTTTGGATCTCAATACCATGTTCTCCTCAATCTTCTTGGAGATCTATTCGATGTAACTCTTTTTGTGGTGTGTTTGTCGAGATCCGATGAATTGTGGGTTTATGATCATGTTTATCTATGAGAAATATTTGAATCTCCTCTGAATTCTTTTATGTGTGATTAAGTTATCTTTGCAAGTCTCTTCGAATTATCAGTTTGGTTTGGCCTACTAGATTGATCTTTCTTGCAATGGGAGAAGTGCTTAGCTTTGGGTTCAATCTTGCGGTGTCCTTTCCCAGTGACAGCAGGGGCAGCAAGGCACGTATGGTATTGTTGCCATCGAGGATAAAAAGATGGGGTTTATATCATATTGCATGAGTTTATCCCTCTACATCATGTCATCTTTCTTAATGCATTACTCTGTTCTTTATGAACTTAATACTCTAGATGCATGCCGGATAGCGGTCGATGTGTGGAGTAATAGTAGTAGATGCAGGAAGGAGTCGGTCTACTTGTCATGGATGTGATGCCTATATACATGATCATGCCTAGATAATCTCATAATTATTCGCTTTTCTATCAATTGCTCGACAGTAATTTGTTCATCCACCATAATACTTATGCTATCTTGAGAGAAGCACTAGTGAAACCTATGGCCCCCGGGTCTATCCTTTATCATATAAGCTTTCAATCTACTTTTATTTACACCTTTACTTTTCCAATCTATATTATAAAATACCAAAAATATATTTATCTTATCATCCTATCTCTATCAGATCTCACTTTTGCAAGTGGTCGTGAAGGGATTGACAACCCCTTTATTGACAATCTACTTTTTTTATTAACAACCCACTTTTGAGGAGCCTCCTACTGGATTGATACCTTGGTTCTTAAAAACTGAGGGAAATACTTACGCTACTATTGCTGCACCACCCTTTCCTCTTGAAGGAAAACCAATGCAAGCTCAAGACGTAGCAGGGACATAGGGGTAGGACCCAGTGTGCAAGGCGTAGCCACAGGACACGGTCGTGGCCGGTCACTCCTCAACAAGCCGCTCCGACCCCAATGGAGGGCCATGTCGGAGATACAGCGTTGGAGTTCATTATCAGGCTGCGCGAACCTTCTCGCAGCCATCTTCGGCTTCCCGGCCCTTTTGCAATGGTGATGGAGGTTGAACAACCGCACAGGTTGAAGATGCACATGAGGGGTTGCTGTAATGGAAACATGCGGGTGGATGTTGAGTTCCCCGCACCTCATGTCATGGTTCTCAAGCGTCGCTGGAAAACTTTTGCATGTGCCCATAGCCTGGTGGAGGGGCACGTCCTTCGTTATAAGTTAATGGAGGCTGATCTGCTCTCCATCAAGGTCGCCAGGCGCTCGGATGATCGCTTAGGGTGCTACGCGGAGAGCTCAACTAACTATGAAAGCTCCTCCTCAAGCGATAGCGACGAAGAGGACACTGACGACAAAGACGGTAGCGTCGAGCCCCTGGTTGTCAAGCGCGAAGACAATGACTCGGACTCTAGCTGAGCGCCAGACACACTGTCACCATCACCTAGGCGTCGGCAACACCATCATCTGCAGTTGGACACCGGTAGAGCGATTTGCCAGGGGTGCTTGGCCCGGTCGACTCCGCTTCCACCAGCTGGACCTCGGCAGGCTTCCTCGTGGACTCCAGCTTTTATTCCCTGTCGGTGTCCCTCTTGCCGCGTTCCTCTGGTGCTGGCAGGGGTAACCAGTCCATCACCTAGCCGCTCTACCCGTCCCCAGCCTCTTCTTCCTTGTCGGGGAGGCGCCCTCCCAATCTTGTCAGGCTGCGTTCCATGGGTCTTGACGTGGTCGGGCTGGGCTTCTGCCCAGGCGCTCCTTTTGCCCTCTTTCCTTCTTGACGCAACTCCTAGGAGGAGAGGGACAAGAAAGGCATTATGGGGCACTTATCATTTTTCAATTTACAAGATGTACGCACTAGCCAAGTTTTAGTTCAAATCATGTAACCCTCTATCCATGATTGTATCATGTATGATTTCTACTTGTTTATCTGCATATTAATGAAAAAAGAATGTCCACCAGATACTAGTGCATGTATCATATCCATGTTGAGGGATGATCCCTTAATACTTTCAAGTAAACAAAGTTCCCCGGCGAGACAACTTGTCGGTCCCTTCCACTGCTGCTACTGAACCCTGTCTAATGCGTTAGTAACATGGATGGAAACCGGTCCTTCGTCAGCCCCCCCCCTTCCCCAAATGCCACTACAACCAACCTGACCAAAGGAACTTCGAATCAAAGGATGGGAGCACAGATGTTGGGAGCGACAAGGTTTCTTTATGCACAAGTTTTTCATACAAGAATACATCACGGATGGCAAGGTGAACTTATCTACATTTGTTGTCCTTCCTATCGCTCCTGATAAGGAGGAGCTATCGGGGACCAATATGCTGGCTCGTTCTCACTCCTCCTTTCCCTGTTGTTGATCAAAAAGAAGTGCAGGGGAGAAAACAACTACATATGATCTTTTGTGAAGGATTAAGTATCTCATGCTAGGGTTATTGTAATCACAATAAAGCCATACTTAATTAAACATGCATGCAAGTTTTGTGCCAGCGCTTCGGATTATTATCTTTGCGCAGGGTCTTCGCCTAGATTTGTACAAAGGGTTACAAGTCTAGGGACTATTCTTAAACAAACAGGCTGTCGGGGCAAGGCCCGACAACCGCGCCTTATGGGTATAACTTACGAAGTTGCTCAATATTCCATGATTTTTGCATTGGGATGCCATCTTCGGTCTCCAGACAGACTGCGCCAGGTCTGGTGACATGTACTACCCAGTAAGGGCCTTCCCACTTTGGTGTCAACTTGTTTGAAACCTTGGTGGATTGAGCATGCCTAAGGACAAGGTCACCTTCCTCAAGGCTCCTGGCGTGAACCCTGTGGCTATGATAGCAGCATAGGGCTTACTGGTATCCTGCAACATGTACAACTGCTCGGAGATGGTCCTCCTCGAGGAGCATGGCATCATCATGTCGTAGCTGCTCTTGCGCTACTTCATCGTAGGCAAGTACCCGAGGCGACCCGTATATGAGTTCCGTGGGGAGCACTATTTCTTCCCCGTAAATCAGGCAGAAGGGAGTCTGGACAGTGTCTCCATTTGGTGTCATTCTGATTAACCAAAGAACCACCGGCAACTCATCAATCCATCGCTTGCCGCATTTTCACAATATATCAAAAGTTGTTGTCTTTAACCCTTGCAGCACTTCAGCATTCATCCTCTCAACCTGCCCGTTGCTTCTTGGGTGGGCAATGGAGGCGAAAGAGACCTTGCTCCCAAGGCTCTGGATGTACTGCATGAAGGCGCGGCTTGTAAAATGGGTGTCGTTGTCGGTGATTACCCTGTTGGGTACTCCAAAACGACACACAAGTCCATTGAAGAACTTGATAGCTATCTACGCCGTCACCTTTCTCACTCGTTCCACTTCGGGCCACTTTGTAAACTTTCTCTAGTTCCTCTGGATCATCAGGAAGTTCTCCAGTTTGCAAGAATTGGACTATTTGTGCGCATGCCGGAGCATGGGCTCGACGACAAGGATTAAAGGCATTTCTTCAGCTGTGGGAGCACTTTCTTCAATGCCAAGAACCTGGGATTCTGCTTGATATGGTGGCTCACCAATCAGCGAAGGATCTACCCCGGCAGCCTTCTCTCCAGCGGTTCCAGAGATCTCTGCCGGAAAATGCTTGTCGGTGTTGAGTTTCCTTCTTTTTCTAGCCAAGGCTGACGGAGAAACTATTGGTTGAGTGAGGTGGAGCACAAAAGTGCCTGGTTCCACGAGAAGCTTTTGGGCAGTGCACTTCGACAGGTGATCAATGAGGCTACTTTCCGCATGGGGTACATGCTCTATTTTCAGCCCGTCGAAGTGCTCCTCCAGCTTCCTCATCTCTTCTATGTAGGCTTCCATTAGTGGGCTCTGATAATACTTGTTCACCTGCTTCACAACAAGCTGGGAGTCGCCGCGTATGATTAACTTCTTGATTCCCGATTTGACAGCAACCCGGAGCCCGACAAGGAGCCCCTCATATTCTGATGTGTTGTTGGTGGCACCTTCCATGGGGAAATACATTTGGACGACGTACTTGAGGTGTTCTCCTGTGAGCGCAATGAGTAATACTCCCGCGCCAACACCTTGGAGCGAGAAAGCACCGCCAAAGTACATGATCCGTTCCTTAGGGGCCTCCTTGCCGGGGTGAGCAGTTTCCACAATCTCTTCATCAGGTGTTGGCATCCACTCTGCTATAAATTCTGCCAATGCTCTGCTTTGGATAGTTGTTGCGCTCTCAAATTTTAGGGCAAAACTTGACAGTTCCAGAGCCGACTCTACTGTCTTGCCGGTGGCTTCGGGATTCCTCAAGATCCGCTGTAGTGCGAGGCGAGTCACAACGGTGACCTCATGGGCTTGAAAATAATGGTGCAGCTTCCTCGAGGCCATGAGGAGGTCGAAGATTGATTTTTGGGCAGTACCTTGATCTCGCTCCTTGCAAGAGGGAGCTAACAAAGTAAACTGGTCGATGCACCATTTTCTTTCTTGCCGCCTCTTCTTGTATGGCAGCGTTGATCTGCGACCCCCCTCCATTGCTGCCGGCAGGCCTTACCGGGGATAAAGCTGGCCCAACACTGACTGGTTCTGCCGCAATAGCTTCTATGTTGTCCACTTCCCTCTGTGCTACCAAGGAGGCTTTGGATGGTGGCTCTCCACTCACCCATCCTGTCTACCGCTAGAGGGAAATCTAACAATAGCTGAGCTCTCGCCACCGCTTCAGCCGATGTCTCCGACATGGCGTGGGAGGGTGAGCACGACAGTGCGCGGCTTCTGGCCGAGCCAGAAGGAGCGCCGTCGGACCCTCGCCACCCTAGGCCTGCCACCGGAGGATCTTGACATGGCCAGAGCTATCCTTGGTGGTCGGACTCTTGGTCAGCTGGGCCCTTCCCGTGCGGGCATGGTCATGGTGGGCCGACAATGCCGCTTGGGGTGGGGTTGTGCCCGCCCAATGGGGGACATGGCATACGTCTCGTCTCCGTCCCTTCAGGCGGCACGACCGATGGGTCTTGGCTCGCACCGGAATGGGCGTCGACGTTGCTTCGGTGGGGCGAGCGGGAGGAAGTTGTGCATCCTAGTGTTCCGCGCCAGAGGAAGTACGATGGGTGGCATGTCGAGGAGGCCCGGCCGTGCTCGCGGCCCCGGCTCGCTCTCCAGCCATGACGGGGTCGTTTTCGGCACCGCCCGCCTCCCCGGCTCCACGTGCCACAGCCGCGGCGTGCCTGCGGCGCCCGCCACTACAAGTGACGAAGCCTTTGAAATAGAAGGATGCACTCTTGGTCCACTTCTCTTTGTGGGAGCCATGGATGATGAAGACTGATGAAGATCGACACGCTGGTCACTACTTCAGGTTCGCGCAAGTGACGCCACCTACCTGGCACGCCAAAGATATTGGCGTGGAAGCACGATCGCCTAAGGGGCATGGGTGCCCCTTTATGGTTTGGCATCAGGATAGCCACGTTGCACAAAGAGCAGAAGCAATGAGCAACAACACGGCGGTGGAATCTCTCTCTTTACCTAGGTTCAGGCCGCTTTGCAGCTTAAAACCCTACTCCTGCTGTGGTGGATTGATCTGGAGGCACACGAAGGCTCGACGCACTCTAGCCCGGCAAGGCTCCTCAGGGAGAGCAACGTGAACTTACAAGTGTTGGGGGATCGAAAATGTTCGAACCCCTGGCTAGGTTGCATCGGGCCTCCTTTTATAGCTTAAAGGATGACCACAGTGGCAAAATAGTTATTTGAGCGTGATTAGATAGCTAACATTGCTATCATATCTAACTCTGGCAGTTAGGACAAAGTGCATTAAATGCCCTGCTAGGTGTTGTGACGAGGGCGAATCCTAGCAAGCCTGTCACGCTGCTTATCTGCCTAGGACAAAGTGCATTAAATGCACTGCTAGGTGTCGTGCCAAGGGCGAATTACGGCAAGCCTATCACGCCGCTAATCAGCTTGATACACCTCCTGGACGGGTGTCAGTAAAGCTAATCTCTTCTCCTTGATGCCGCCATGTGCTTGATAGGATCCACCTAGTTGCTTAACACCTTGACACTGCACGGATTAGTTACTTGGGTGCTGTGAGGTGGAGCGGTCGCATCTTGGTGAAGGTTCCTTGTTGAAGGAGCTCGACAGAGTTTGATCTTGGCGGCCCCAACAAGTCTGCCAGGGTGAATCTGGGCTTGTCCTCGGGGGCAGCCTCAGCCTAGCCAGGCTCTCCTGCCCGACAAGAGGGGCCCTCCCAAGGTGGCCCTCTATCATCTTGTTATTCTCAATGCTCTCCTTGATCTCATGAAGAGCGGCTTTTCTGGCTTGACCTTGTGTCATGCATTGGTGTTGGATGTATGATCGTCAGCACGCCTATGCATGAGTTCGGTCAACAAACGCGGATGTTTGTTGCACCAACATCCTTGTTTTTAGGCCTTTCCAAAGCAGTTCACTGATGATTACCTCTCAAACCACCTGTATGGTCTAGAGGCGAGGAAGGTATTCATACAACACCCACGGTTCAATATTGAAGTCTTCCTGAAGAGGACGAAGGATGGATGGTCAATCATTCACAGGCACTGGCCTAAAATTTGCAGAGAACTTTAACATCAATGAAGGCTCAATATTTGCCTTCCGCTTCAGCAGTTTTCTAGATGAGATTCATATGTCTATGTATTTTCTATGATGCTAATTTTGAAAGATTATAGATGTTGCATGTGAAACTTGGTGCTAGTGCAGTTGTGTAATGGGGTAGCTGAGTGCTGAAGCTATATGATGTTGTACTCTGATGTATTTCAATTACGAAATCTTGCTTCCTTAATACGAAAATGAAATATACTGTGTGCTTAATATGAAATGTCAATTAGATTAATAAATGGATTATTAATAATAGGCCAATTAGCCTGATAATTGGGGTTTTCTATTGCAAATGGTTATTAAGAAAACAACGTGGGCGATGACCTCAAACAACACACATAGTTTTAGGAATAAAACGTATTGGATCAATGAACAATCACACACGACTTCCTACTGAATATTGTTTGCGTTATGCCACCTTGCGCAAATGTTTACCACATAAAAAGTGTGTGTGATAGACAGCCTATGCCACATATTTTCTTCTATGCATCGTGTGTGATGCATTCAATGCAAACGATAAAATTGTTGATATCTTCTGCAATGGCAACACTATCACAAACGATTTAATGGGGAAAATTGTGTGTGATGTACGTGCGAATGGAAATGTTTTCCCTGGATTGATTGTGTGGGATGTACATATGAACGAAAATGTACTTCTTGGATTGACTGTGTGGGATGTGCATACGAAGGAAAACGTATTCCTTGCATTGACTATGCGGAATGTACATACGAACGGAAATGTTTGTCTGGGACTGACTATGTGGGATGTACTTACGATCGGAACCGATTGGGCCTGTATAATTGTATTTGATCGCTCGCCCATCGCACACGATCTCACTTTGCCAAGCGTGTGTGACCAGAGGGCCTATCCCCAACGGTTTCTGGGTTGTGTGGGAAGGACCCCCCTATCGCCCACACTCCCTAGGCGACGGTTCAAAATACCGTCACGAAAGGGGTTAAAAATGTTTGTATAGTAGCTCGCTATATCAGTAGTTAAAAGGCAACTTGATGATCACCGTTGTGGATTACATAGGTAAGAATGGTTCTGGTTAGTTGCCCATAGCAGCCATGTAAAATTTGCAACAACAAATTAGAAGACGTCTAACTTGTTTTTGCACGGCATGTTGTGATGTGGTATGGCCAAAACATGATTTGATATATGTTGATGTATGAGATGATCATGTTTTGTAATAGGTTCACGACTTGCATGTCGATGAGTACGGCAACTGGCAGGAGCCATAGGGTTGTCTTTAATTTATTATTCGTCATGTAATTGCTTTACTTTATCGCTATGCGTTAGCAATAGTTGGCGAGATGACCACCTGACGACATGATGATGGAGATCATGGTGTTATGCCAGTGATAATGGAGATCATGTCGGTGCTTTGGAGATGGAGATCAAAGGCATGAGATGACAATGGCCATATCATGTCACATATTGATTGCATGTGATGTTTATCTTTTTATGCATCTTATTTTGCTTAGAACGACGGTAGCATTATAAGATGATCCCTTCACTTAGTTTCAAGAAATTTGGTTCTCCCTAAGTATGCACCGTTGCAAAAGTTCATCGTTTGGAAGCGCCTCGTGATGATCCGGTGTGATAGACTCTATGTTCGCATACAACGGGTGTAAGCTAGTTTTACATGCATAATACTTGAGTTAAACTTAATGAGCCTAGCATGGACAGACATGGCCTTGGAACACATGAGACAAAAAAAGTCAAACATGATTCATATAGTAGATATGATCAACATGGAGATGTTCACCATTGATGACTACTCCATCTCATGTGATGATCGGACATGGGCTACTTGATTTGAATCATGTATCACTTAGACAACTTGAGGGATGATCATTTAAGTGGGATTATATTAGTAATTTGATTAACTGAACTAGTTATGATGAACTTAGTCTTAACTGTCTTTGCAAAATTTATGTTGTAGATCAATGGCTCACGTTGTAGTTCCCCTGAATTTTAATGCGTTCCTAGAGAAAGCTAAGTTGAAAGATGATGGAAGCAACTATGCGGACTGGGTCCATAACTTGAGGATTATCCTCATTGCTGCATAGAAGGCTTATGTCCTTAATGCACTGCTTGGTGATGCACCCCCTCAAGGCTCGCCTGTAGATTTTATGACCGTCTGGTAGGCACGTTCTGATGACTACTCGATAGTTCAATGTGCCATGCTTTACAGCTTAGAACCAGGGCTCCAAAGACGTTTTGAGCACCACGGAGCATATGAGATGTTCCAAGATATGAAATTGGTATTTCAAACTCATGCTCATGTCGAGAGGTATGACACCTCTGACAAATTCTTTAGTTGCAAGATGGAGGAGAACAGTTCTGTTAGTGAACATATACTCAGAATGTCTGGTTTTCACAACCGCTTGACTCAGTTGGGAGTTAATCTTCCAGATGACACAGTCATTGACAGAGTTCTCCAGTCACTGCCACTAAGCTACAAAGGCTTTGAGATGAACTATAATATGCAAGGAATGGAGAAAATGATCCCCGAGCTATTCATGATACTTAAGTCCGCGGAGGTAGAAATCAAGAAAGAGCATTAAGTGTTGATGGTTAATAAAACCACCAGTTTCAAGAAGAAAGGAAAGGGAAAGAAAGGGAACATCAATAAGAATGGCAAGCAAGTTACTGCTCCTGTGCAAAAACCCAAGGTTGGACCCAAACCTAAGACTGAGTGCTTCTACTGCAAGGGGAATGGTCACTGGAAGCGGAACTGCCCCAAGTACTTGGCAGATAAGAAGACTAGTAACGTCAACAAAGGTATATGTGATATACATGTTATTGATGTGTACCTTACTAGTGCTCGTAGTAGCGCCTAGGTATTTGATACTGGTTCGGTTGTTAATATTTGTAACTCAAAACAAGAGCTTCGGAAAAAACGAAGACTGGCTAAGGACGAGGTGACGATAAGCGTAAAAAATGGTTCCAAGGTTGATGTGATCGTCGCTGGCACGCTACCTCTACATCTACCTTCAGGATTAGTTTTAAACCTAAATAATTGTTATTTGGTGCCTGCATTGAGCGTGAACATTATATCTGGATCTTCTTTATTGTAAGATGGTTATTCATCTAAGTTAGAGAATAATGATTGTTCTATTTATATAAGTAATATCTTGTATGGTCATGTACCCCCTTTGGATGGTTTATTCTTATTGAATCTCGATCATAGTGATAAAATTGATGCCAAAAGTTACAAAGTTAATAATGATAGTACCACATTTTTATGGCACTGTCGCTTAGGTCATATTGGTGTAAAGCGCCTGAAGAAACTCCATGCTGATGGACTTTTGTAATCTCTTGATTATGAATCATTTGAGACATGTGAACCATGCCTTATGGGAAAGATGACTAAAACTCCGTTCTTCGGGACAATGGAGCGAGCTAGTGACTTATTGGAAATAATACATACCAATGTATGTGGTCCGATGAGTATTGAAGCACGCTGTGGATATCGTTATTTTCTTACCTTCACATATGATTTCAGTAGATATGGGTATATTTACTTAATGTAACACAAGTCTAGAACATTTGAAAAGTTCAAGGAATTTCAGAGTGAAGTGGAGAATCATCATAACAAGAAAACAAAGTTTCTACGATCTCATCGTGGAGGTGAATATTTGAGTTACGAGTTTGGTATGCATTTAAGACAATGTGGAATTTTTTCACATCTCACGCCACCTAGAACACCACAACGTAATGGTTTGTCTGAACGTCGTAATCGTACTCTATTGGATATGGTGCATTCTATGATGTCTCTTACCGATTTGCCACTATCGTTTTGCGGTTATGCATTAGAGACAGCTGCATTCACTTTAAATAGGGAACCGTCTAAATCCATTGAGACAACATTGTATGAGTCATGGTTTGGCAAGAAACCTAAGCTGTTGTTTCTTAAAGTTTGGGGATGCGACGCCTATGTCAAGAGGCTTCGGCCTGATAAGCTCAAACCCATAGCAGAGAAGTGTGTCTTCATAGGATACCCTCTAGAGACCATTGGGTATACCTTCTACCACAAATCCGAGGGCAAGATCTTTGTTGCCAAAAATTGGTCCTTTCTAGAGAAGGAGTTTCTCTCGAAAGAAGTGAGTGGGAGGAGAGTAGAACTTGATGAGGCAATTGTACCTTCTCTCGATTTGGAAGGTAGCACATCACAAAGCAGTTCCCGTGATGCCTACACCAACCAAAAAGAAAGCTAATGATGATGATCATGAAACTTCGGATCAAGTTAAGAAGCTATGATGAGCCCGGATTCTGACAATGGCTTCAGGCCATGAAATCCAAGATAGGATCCATGTATGAGAACAAAGTATTTACTTTGGTGGACTTGCCCGATGATCGGCAAGCCAATGAGAATAAATCAATCTATAAGAAGAATACAGACGCTGATGGTAATGCCACCATATATAAAGCTCGACTTGTCACAAAGGGTTTTCGACAAGTTCAAGGGGTTGACTACAATGAGACTTTCTCACCCGTAGCGATGCTTAAGTTTGTTAGAATTATGTTAGCTATTGCCGCATTTTATGATTATGAAATTGGCACATGGATGTCAAAGCAGCATTCCTTAACGGGTTCCGTAAGGAAGTGTTGTATATGATGCAACTAGAAGGTTTTGTCGATCCTAAGGATGCTAACAAGGTATGCAACCTCTAGCGATCCATCTATGGACTGGTGCAAGCATCTTGGAGTTGGAATATACGCTTTGATAAGGTGATCAAAGCTTGTGGTTTTATACAAACTTACAGAGAAGCTTGTATTTACAAGAAAGTGAGTGGGAGCTCTATAGCATTTCTAATACTATATGTGGATGACATATTATTGATTGGAAATCATATAGAATTTCTGGAAAGCATAAAGGGTTATTTGAACAAGAGTTTTTCAATGAAAGACCTCGGTGAAGCTGCTTACATATTGGGCATCAAAATCTATAGAGATAGATCAAGACGTCTAATAGGACTTTCAAAAGGCACATACCTTGAAAAAGTTCTGAAGAAGTTCAAGATGGACTAGTCAAGAAAGGGTTCTTGCCTGTGTTGCAAGGTGTGAATTTGACTAAGACTCAAATCCCGGCCACAGCAGAAGAAAGAGAAAGGATGAAATTCATCCCCTATGCATCTGCCATAGGCTCTATAATGTATGTCATGCTATGTACCAGACCTGATGTGTGCCTTGCCATACATCTGGCAGGGAGGTACCAAAGTGATCCAGGAGTACATCACTAGACAACGGTCAAGAATATCCTGAAGTACCTGAAAAGGAATAAGGACATGTTTCTCGTTTAGGGAGCTGACAAAGAGCTCGTCGTAAAGGGTTACGTCGATGCTAGCTTCGACACAAATCCAGATGACTCTAAGTCTCAAACTAGATACATATTTATATTAAATGGTGGAGCAGTTAGTTGGTGCAGTTCCAAACAGAGTGTCGTGGCGGGATCTACTTGTGAAGCATAGTATATAGTTGCTTCGGAAGTAGTGCAAGAAGGAGTCTGGATGAAGGAGTTCATATTTGATCTGGGTGCAATACCTAGTGCATCGGATCCAATGACTATCTTTTGTGAAAACATTGTAGCTATTTCCATTGCCAAGGAGCCTAGGTTTCACAAGACAACCAAGCACATCAAGCGCCGCTTCAACTCCATTCGTAATTATGTTAAGGATGGAGACATGGAACTTCGCAAAGTACATACAGATCTGAACGTGGTAGACCCATTGACTGAAGCTCTTCCACGGGGAAAACATGATCAGCACCAAGACTCCATGGCTGTCAGATTCGTAACTATGTAAACTAGATTATTGACTCTAGTGCAAGTGGGAGACTATTGGAAATATGCCCTATAGGCAATAATAAATTGGTTATCATCATATTTCTTTGTTCATGATAAAGGTTTATTATTCATGCTAGAATTGTATTCACCGGAAACTTAAATACATGTGCAAATACATAAACAAATACAATGTCCCTTGTGGGCCTCTACTAGACTAGCTCGTTGACCAAAGATGGTTAAGGTTTCCTAACATAGACAAGACCCAACCGTAAGCTTAGCCGTTGATCATATCACCTTATTGTTATAGCTTTCTTCATGTCAAGTATCTATTCCTAAGACCATGAGATCATGCAACTCCCTCACACCAGAGGAATACTTAGTGTGTATTGAAACATCACTTCGTAACTAGGTGATCATAAAGGTGCTCTACAGGTATCACCGAAGGTGTTTGTTGGGTTGGCACAAATCGAGACTGGGATTTGTCACTCCATATGATGGAGAGATATCTCTGAGCCCTCTCGGTAATACAACATCATAAAGAGCTTGCAAGCAATGTGGCTAATTAGTTAGTCACGAGATCTTGTATTACGGAACAAGTAAATAGACTTGTCGGTAAAGAGATTGAACTAGGTATAGAGATACCAACAATCGAATCTCGGTCAAGTAACATATCGCCGGAAAAAGGGAATTGCATACAGGATCAAGTGAATCCTTGACATCGTGGTTTCATTGAATATGTAGGAACCAATATGGACATCCAGGTCCCGCTATTGTTTATTGACCGGAGAGAGGTCTCGGTCATGACTACATGATTCCCGAACCTGCAGGGTTCACGCTTAACGTTCGTTGATGCTAGAGTAATATTGGGATATTTGATGATTGGTAACCGCATGTTGTTCGGAGTCTCCGATGAGATCCCAAACTTCATGAGGAGTCTTGGAATGGTTGAGAGCACTACAAAAAAAGACACATCCGTGACATTTTGGGCCGAACGAATTTTTTTCTGTCATACATATGACACTTCTATGACGATAATTGTGACAAAACCCGGTGTCATCATAGATGTGGTGGGCTCCTACTTCTATGACAAAAAATCATGACAGAAAATGGGCTTTTTGTTCTGGGCGGGCCGGAGACGCAATTGCATGACATTCTTCGGGCCGTCCATGACGGAAAAAATCATGGTAGAAGCGAAGGGGGGGATTTCGGGGAGTTGCCGGTAATGGTGGGAGGTCGGGGGCCGAGCGATGTGCGTTTCTCTCGTACACGTACGCGCGTGTGTGCAAGTCGTTGGCTCTAACTGAACCCGAGCGAGGCGTTGGGCTCTAACTGAACCCGAGCGATTGCACTACAGGCTATGCGTTACTGAACCCGAGCGATCGATCGATGGCTGTTAACTAAACCCGATAGAGCGATTCCTTCGCTACTCCTCCTAACTAAAATCGATCGATTGGATGAACAGTGAGTGTTGCGAGGGGGGGGGGTGGATGAACAGTGAGCGGTGGCGTTGCCTCTGGATGAACAGGACCCCGTGGTGTGGAGGGGTGGATCAACAGTAGGTGGTGGAGGGGTGGTTGAACGGGACCCCGTGGTGTGGAGGGCTGGATGAATAGTAGATGGTGGAGGGCTGGATGAATAGTAGACGGTGGAGGGGTGGTTGAACAGTAGCCGGTGGAGTAGTGCGCGGTGGAGGCTGGATGAACAGGAGCCCGTGGAGGCTGGAGGAGGTCGACGGTAGCCCGTGGAGGTTGGAGGAGGTCGACGGTGGAGATGAACAGTATCCCGTGGAGTCCCATTTTGCGGTACGCAACACCCCTCCCGATGAACAGGACCCCCGTTTCGACCGTAGCACTCCAACACAAGTCTGTTTCGTCCGTTTTGCGGTACGCCACACCCCTCCCGATCAACAGGACCCCCATTTCGACCGTAGGAGGTCCGTTTCCTCCGTTTTGCGGTGCGCCAGACCCCTCCCGATCAATAGGACCCCCGTTTCGACTGTAGGAGGTCCGTTTCCTCCATTTTGCGGTATGCCACACCCCTCCCGATCAACAGGACCCCGTTCCGAACGTAGGAGGTCCGTTTTCTCCATTGTGCGGTACGTCAGGCCTCGTTTCCATCGCCTGTTCCGTCCAAGCTGGTTGGCTCCCATGTGTTCCGCTGCCTCCCAATGAACACGACGCATTCCGTTGCCTCCCCATGAACACGACGCATTCTGTTGCCTCCCCATGAACACGACGATGACGCTTTTTCTACGTTCCGACCCAGCCATGTACACAAGCCCTGGCCGTACGTATGCGCGAGTAGGCGTTCGAGACCCTGCCCGTATGTATGTACGTGGCCGTATTTTCTTTCTTGCACCCTCGCCGTTGTATGTACATATACATGCTACATGCGCGCCTCTACTACGACACGTGCGCGCCTCTACAACGACCAGTATGTACATACACGTTCGCGACCAGAATGACAACGCTACGTACGCTTCGACCAGGTGGGTCCCGACTGTCAGGCACTTCCTTGCCTACGAAGATGTAGCTGGTGGGTCCGAGCAGTTAGGGGGGCGAATCTTTTTTTTTGCATGGACGCACTTCCTTGCGTGCGAAGATGTAGCTGGTGGGTCCCAATAGTCAGGAGGGTGAATCGTTTTTTTTTTGTCTGGACGCACTTCCTTGCATGCTAAGGTGTCGCTGGTGGGTCCCAGCGGTCAGGGGGCGAATCATTTTGTTTTTTTGCCCGTACGCACTTCCTTGCGTGCAAAGATGTAGCTGGTGGGTCCCAGCAGTCAGGGGGAAACGTTTTTTTTTTCACGAAATACAGTGACCCGTCCGGTGGGTCTCAGCTGTCAGGTGGAGGAATCATTATTTTCCACGTAATAAGGAGGCACTTCCTTGCTACGGCCGTGGACCCAGCTGTCAGCCTCTCCACGTACAGTCCACATCCGATGGAAGTCGTTCCTTGATCTCGTTGACCATGCTGCACCGAGAGCACTAGGACGATGGACGACGGCGAGGCCTAGGAAGGGGATGACGGGGAGCCGGGGAAGACGCGGCAGTGGAAGCCCGCGTAGAGAGGAGTACGAGGGTTCACTGGTTCGGCCGCGGTGTGAGGCTGCCGTCGCCGTAGGGCCTGGCCAGCGGTGGGAATAGTAGGGGCGATGAGGCCTCCGCGGCAGCACAGCCAGCCACAGGAGGCAGGAGCATGCGGCACAACCGGCGCTGCTTTGGGCGGCTGGAGCAAGAACACCAGAGGTTGAAGAAGCACTACGGCCGTTGGATGGACATCGTACGGTCACTGGAGCTAGAATCGTTCATATTGACTAAAGTTGACAAAGGCCCCCGTCCCAGTCAACTTGGTAGGCCCACAAGTCAGCCTCCCACCATAGTGGGTCCCAGCTAGCAAGGGGAGTATTCATTTTTTTGTGCGTAATAAGGAGGCACTTCCGGTGGGTCCGAGCTGACAGCGCGGGGAACATTTTTTCACGAAATATGCTGGCTCGTCAGGTGGGTCCCAGCAGCCAGGGGGGAACGTTTTTTTCACGAAATAAGGTGGCCCGTTCGGTGGGTCCCTGCTGTCAGGTGGAGGAATAATTATTTTGCGCGTAATAAGGAGGCACTTCCTTGCGGCCGCCTGGACCCAGCTGTCAGCCTCTCCACGTACAGTACTCTTCCGATGGAAGTCGGTCGTTGACCACGTTGACCACGCCGCGCCGAGAGCACCAGGGCGGTGGTCTGGACGACGGCGAGGCCTAGGAAGGGGACGACGCGGAGCCGGGGAAGACGCAGCAGTGGTAGCCCGCGCGGAGAGGAGTACGAGGGTTCACTGGTTCGGCTGCGGCGTGAGGCTGCCGTCGCCGCAGAATAACAGGGGGTGTGGGTGAGTAGAGGGATACCCTGGGCCAGCGGTGGGAGTAGTAGGGGGCGGTGAGGCCTCCGCGGCATCACAGCCGGCCACGAGAGGCAGGAGCACGCGGCACGACCGGCGCTGCTTTGGGCGGCTGGAGCAAGAAGACCAGAGGTTGAAGAAGCACTATGGCCGTTGGATGGACATCGTACGGTCACTGGAGCTAGAATCGTTCATATTGACTAAGTTGACAAAGCCCTCCGTCCCCATCAACTTAGTTGGCCCACAAGTCATCCTCCCACTATGGTGGGTCCCATCTAGCAGGGTGGGTATTCATTTTTTTGTGCGTAATAAGGAGGCACTTCCTTGCGTGCGAAGATATAGCTGGTGGGTCCGACATGTCAGCGGGGGGAACGTTTTTTCGCGAAATACAGAGGCCCTTCCGGTGGGTCCCAGCTGTCAGGTGGAGGAATCATTATTTTGCGTATACAATCCACGGCCGATGGATGTCGTTCGTTGACCATGTTGACCAGGCCGCGCCGAGAGCACCATGGCGGTGGACGACGGCGAGGCCTAGGAAGGGAACGACACGGAGCCGGGGAAGACTCGGCAATGGTTGCCCACGCGGTGGGGAGTACGAGGGTTTACTGGTCCGGCTGCCGTCGCCGGAAAATAACAGGAGGTGTGGGTGAGTAGAGGAATGGCCTGGCCAGCAATGAAGTAGGGTGGGGCGGTGCGGCCTGTGCGGCAGCACAGCCGGCCATGGGAGGCAGGAGCAGGCAGTCCCACCGGAGCTGGTTTGGGCGGCTGGAGCAAGAAGATCAGATATTGAAGAAGCAGCACGGCCGTTGGATTAACATCCAACGGTCACTGCTGCTAGAATCGTTTGTGGACTAAGTTGACAAAGCCAAAGTACACGTCAACCTAGTAGACCCACAAGTCAGCCTCCAAATCTGTCCCAAACAGCATACAGCCCGAAATTTCTAGCCAGATTCAAATTAATTTTAAATCTAAATATACCTTAATTTAAATTCAATGAAATTTTACTCGCACAAAAACAATGAAATTTAAAATATCAAAATCTGAAAGAAAACAGTATTTGGGAACTAATTGCCCGTTTGCTGTATTTTTTTCATTTTACAGCCCATTTATTATTACTTATAGCCCATTTCTTATTACTTATAGCCCATTTCTTATTACTTATAGCCCATTTTCTAGGCAAAATGCATCCCTCCTCGTCTTGAAAGATTTCCGGCCCAGCAGGGCGTAGAAAAGCAAGTAGGCCTATGTTGGTTATTCTGCAAAAAACAAAATAGCTGGCTAGCCATTTTTTAGAAAGGAAAAAAACAAACTGGGCTGGTCATGTGCTAAACATATGAAATAAAAGCCTGGCTAGATGGGCCATGGGTCCCGCACAACCCAGTTGATACCCTTCTCCGTCCCGAAAAAACAAAATTACTGCGCGTGCTGCTGGGTCTCTACTGTCATCCTCACCATGTACAGTCATCTCCTTATTCCTCTCGGTTGTTGACCATGTTGACAACACTGGAGGGCGGCGCCGCGGCGAGCGATCCAAGGCGGAGGACGATGGTGAGGCCTCGTACGGGAACGAATAGGAGCCGGGGAAGATCACAGCCAGCCGTGGGAGGCGGGAGCAGGCGGTCCCGTCGGCGCTGGTTTGGCTTTGGTGGCTCGAGGAAGAAGAGACTGAAGAAATGCAACAGACATTGAATGTCAATCGAATGGTCAAGGTTGGCACAATCGTTTTTTGACTAAGCGGACACCAAGTAGCATACTTTTTTATATATAGGAAGAAAATTGCGAGGAAATGTGTTTGTCTGCCGTCCTCCTCACAGGGAACGTTCACCACATAACTGACTAGCACCCTTGGTTTTCAACCGAGAGATCTTGGGTTTGAGTCCGAGGAACTCTCAATTTTGTCCTCCTTCCTTCCTCGCAAAAAAAGGGAAAGAAAATCAAAGACTTGGGAAGGCGTACAGAACAAGCTAGTGTACCAGTAAAGAGACGTTGCCGAGTTTTAGAAAAAAGAAAGACGTGCTCCTATAGCCGGGTCGCATCCAAACCTAGACTATGACTATATATGGTGCTATGCTACTCTGCAAGTAATGAAACTGACATATCCAACGTTCGCTTCTCCTCTTCTCTACTTACTCTGCCTAGCATCAGAAGCTCTAGCCGCAGCAACCATGTCCGCTGGTTGCTCGTCCACCTGCTCTTCAGCAGGCAACAACCAGATATGCGCCAAGTCACCACTCGTACCATCGCCTGTGGGTCTCATCACACCCCCGCCGGCACGCGCACTGCAGCCGATTGCTCATCGCAACCCGCTGCCGTTGGTGTGGTGCCACTGCTGCAAATCACGCAGAGTCATCCGTCGCGTCTCAACCACAATCCGCAACCCTGGCCGAGTCTTCTACAAATGCCCGAATCATGGGGTAATAATATGTTTAAGTGTTGTTCTGCTGCTTTCAGTTGCTGATTTTTTTAATAGTTTGGTTGATGATCTTCCAATTTGATTCGTGCAGAAAAGGGAAGATTCGTGTGATTTGTATTTCTGGGAAGTTGCTGATGTGGGGGAATGCAACTACGCTGATTATTTGGTTAGCCGAGGAATCCCAATACCAGCAGGTTGGGGTGTTGGACAAGTAACTGAAGGAACGGCAGAAGAGGAAGATGCAGAGCAGAAGGTTAAAGATGCAGTTCCTCTGATCATGGCCAAGCAACAGCTGCTGAACGGCCTTGACAGCAATGAGGAGATGAAAGAGCTTGTGAAGATAATGGGCAAAATCGATGTGCTCTGTAGGATGATTGTCTCTTTATTTGCAGTGTATGTAGCACTCGTGATGTATTCAGTGGCTATGACATGAGCACTTTGCTGAAACTAGTAATGAATGAAACCTGTGTAGCAGGCTGGGCGTAGTGTTGTGAACATCTAATGATTTCTATTAACGGAAATCAGGGGGTATCCCCTTTTGCTCATATAAATAAATAAATAGCAGAGGCCCTGTCGGGTCAGCTTTGTTCTCATTCGAAGACGTCGAGCAAATTGCAGTCCAACAGCAAACTATGTCATCAAATTCAAGTTTCACAGCCAAATATGAGTACAACTAAACAACAATGTCATCATGTTTTAGTTGCCATACAATCACCAAACACAAATCAACATACATAACAAGTGATGTTCTCACAGCAAAATACTAAATAATATGTTCATCAGGTTTCAGTTGTCATAGCAAACACAATTTCACATAGTAGATAAAAAACGTCTTCTGACAGGAAAATATGACAAAAGCAATGTAATCATCATCCGCAGCAGCAGCGTCAACATCTTCGCCATGTGTATCAGTCTGAATCGTAATTCCCCATGGCGTCATCTTCTTCTTCATCCTCAACGTCCTCGAACATTGGCTTCTTCTTGATCAACTCTTGTATGTCCACAACACGATAGGCAATCTTTTTGTCGGCGTCATTGACGTGATGGTTCTCAAAGATATTAGGAACATCTGTGTTATCTTGTACATCAGGAGCAGTGTAAGCATCACCTTGTTATGCAACTTCATTAAACGAATTCCTCTGCTCAAACCTTTGCAATACTCTCCAGTCATCGCTACGTGCAAATGTGTCTTCCAAGAAAAATATCTGTGTTGCTTGATTTGCCAAAATAAAAGGCTCGTTGGTTTAGTATGCCGCCTTGACATTGATGGATTTGAAATAATCATCAGCTCTGGGTTTTGCGATCCTGGAAAACGGGTTATACCAACGACAGCACAACAGAACTACACACCGATGATCCTCGAAACTGGAGATATACTACAACTGAACAATGTCTGTTATGTTAGCATACATTTCAGTTGTCTCTTTGTCATACATATCCATGCTCATGATGGCACTGTTTTGTGTCTTCCTGCCTTCGTCTCGTGCAAGGGTGTTGTAGCGCACATCTCCAACAACGCAAGATTCATAATGTCTTAACCGAGTATCAGGACCCATTGCTAGTGAGTAAAGGGCATCATCAACTGCCTGCCATCCTCCCGCATCTTCTTAACCTATGGTTAGAAAATAGACAAGCTGATCATCTTATGTACTCAATATATTAAAAAACTGACAGTGCACTTCAAAAGCTTACATGGTTCTTGAACCATTTTGCAAATCCTGCCATAACCAGTTTGTCAATGTTTCTTGGATTTTGCAGCAGTAACTCCTCTTTGTAGATGCTGCAGAACATATTGATCGCGTCAAACATCTAAATATATAAGAATGTGCTGCAAGTTTAGTAGATTACGATGTATAAGTTGCAGTACTGCACTTACTTGATATAAGTTAGTATCTCAGGACAGTTATTCAACACATACCAAACCATTTTGTCCAAATCTTTAGGTTTGTCCTCTTGTCGACTCTTCCCTGTAACTCGAACAGAATAATCGAAAACATTGAGCCCGGGATTGTCTTCACCCACCTCTTTGCTAAGCTGATCAGCTGTTTCAATGTATTGAGCAGAATGTCAATGCTTCTGTAGCAATGTAGGCCTCTGTAATGGAACCCTCGGGTCTAGCTCTGTTCCTAACATAGCCCTTGAAAGTGCCTAGCCACCTTTCAATAGGGTACATCCAGCCATACTGTACTGGACCTCTAAGTAGTGCCTCATCAGGTAGATGAACAGCCAAATGCACCATCACATCAAAGAAGGCTGGAGGACATATCTTCTCAAGGTCGCATAGGATAGTTGGTATCTTGTCTCTAAGACGCTCCAAAGCATCTATCCTGATATTTCTACTGCAGAGTTCCCTGAAGAATTGTCCCAACTCTGCAACTGCTCTATATAAGTCAGGGCGGCCCAATCCTCTAAGGATAACAGGTAAAGCCCTTTCAAGTAGGACATGGCAGTCATGAGTTTTCAACCCTTGTACCTTGTTTCCATTTGCACTGACTCTCCTTTCAGGGTTGGAAGCAAATCCATGTGGGAATCTCACACGTGACAGGACCTCACAGAATTCTTTTCTTTTTACCTTGTCCAAGACGTACACAGCTGGTGCCATATCCCGTGGTTTACCTTCATCTTGCACCTGCAAATCCTTTCTGATACCCAGGTGTGTCAAATCAATCCTAGATTTTAAGGTATCTTTCGTCTTGCCTTCAATGTTAAGAAGTGTGCCGATAATGCTGTCACATATATTTTTCTCGATGTGCATCACATCAAGATTATGTCGCAGATCCAAATCTTTCCAATACTCCAAGTCCCACAAAGTGGACCTGCGGGTAAACAATAATCTCTCTTCTACCGTGCCACGCTTCCTTTTCCCGCTACCATTACCAGGATGGTTTCCTGGTGTAATATGCCTGACCTTCTCTAATTCCACTTGCAACTCATCGGCGGTGAGCCTCTTTGGCGCATCACGGTTTTCATGCTTTGCATTGAACACATGTCTTCGGTATTTTCTAGGATGCGGCTTGTCCTTGGCAAGGAAACGGCGGTGTCCAATGTAACAGATCTTGCTAAGTATTGCGTATGACAGCGGATTCCTGTCACAGCGAACACATGCATTGTAACCATGTGTCGTTCGCCCTGACATAGTGCCCAAAGCCGGATAATCATGGATGCACCAAATTACAACAGCACGCAGAAAGAAATCAGCTGGTGGGCTGCTATATAGGTCTCGAGTGAGAACATCCTTCCATAGTTGTTGAAGTTCCTCCACAAGAGGCTCCATGAACAAATCAAAATCCTTTCCAGGACTTTTTGGACCTGGGATGAGCAAGGCCATCATGTAGTTTGATTCTTTGGTGCAGACATTTGGAGGCATGTTGTAAGGGATAACAAGCACTGGCCAGATGCTATATGTGGCGCTCTGGTGGCCAAATGGGTTAAATCCATCTGAAGCTAAGCCAAGTCTAATGTTTCTTGGGTCAGCAGCAAACTCTTTGTGTTTACCATTGAAGCTTTTCCACTCACTACCATGAGATGGATGGCTCATTACATTCTGATCTCTGTACTCCTGGTTCCTAGAATGTCACAGTACATCCTCTCTTGTTTCAGCATCATGAAACAACCTCTGCAATCTTGGTGTAATTGGAAAATGTCTCAGAACATTATGAGGAACCCTCTTCACAACATTGCCATCTTTCCATCTTGATGATTTGCATTTCGGGCATTCACTTAAGTTGGCATAATCCTTCCGGAACAGAACACAATTATTCTTACAAACATGGATCATATCATATCCAATTCCAACTGCACGAAGGAAATTCTTCATTTTACTGTAGGTGTGTGGCAGCTCAGACGCATCTGGGAAAGATTTGCGGAAAGCAGCCAACATCGCATTGAATGATTTGTTGGTCATCCGCTCAGATGTCTTCACCTGAAGAAAGGTGACCATAGCTGAGAATACTGGTAGCTTATTTCCTAGGGTGACGGCAATGTTGCATTGTTCCAACATGCGGGCCCACCATTTTTCTTCTGCAGGTGAAAGTTCACGGAATGCACAAGCATTTTGTAGCATTGTTTCAATGTTGGTCAAACTCACTGGCTCCGCCACCACCACCTCCTCCTCCTCTTCCACCTGAGCATCAGGCAGATCAAGATGGTGATCTACTGCTTCCACGTAGTCAATAACATTGACGTTCATAGCTTCACCATGATGAACCCACCTAGTATATGTGACCGACATCCCATACAAGTGTAGATGATTTTGCCCAGTTGATTGGGGTCTTGTAACTGAATTCATACAACTGCTACACGGGCAGAGCACATCTGATTTCGGACCACCGTACTCAGCTCTGATAAAGTTCATGAAGTTTTCAACCCCCTCGACATATGCAGCGGAGAATCTTTGAGCAGAAGTTATCCAAGTCCTGTCCATCTGTTAGACATACAAATTAGTTCTTCTACTAGATATTACAGGAAAAACATATATGCTTTTTTATGAAGTCCAGAAAAAAATACCTAGGTCGATGTCTAAAGCTATGGCAAGATATTTGGACGAGCAGATCTAAGTAACGAAATATATGTAAAGCTAATTCAGCAAACATATTTGAGTGCTAAATTATGGCAGGTTGTTTCAGCGGTCAATGAGGCCGAACACACAGCCATCAAACTATCGAAGGCCATCGCAGCAACAAAGATTGAGTATAAAACGGTGTAGAGCTATTTCACCTAACAGATTGGCTACTAGACCATGGCAATCTACGTCACAATAAATATATGGCAGGATATTTTAGCAACTAATCGGCCTTGGCATGCCATCTCAGCAAACTACTTCGGCAAGGAAGCTTGAGTGTAGAACAGGGCAAGGAAGCTTCTTAAGCAGAGCATATTGACAGTAAACTACTTCGGCAAACAGTGAGATTAACAGCATCTATCAGCTAACATTCAGCGCTACACCGACATGAACGGGGCCTCAGTCTAGAATCCGCGTACCATGGGAGAAGTTGACCGTCGTGCGTCTCCACATGAACGTCGCCAGCAGTGGCGACGCTGACCGCTGTGCGCCTCCACAAGAACGTAGCTAGAGGTGGCGGCGCGGCTAGAGGACGGTAGTCTATGAGAGCATACTGTGGGAGTGAGAGGGTCGCCGTGCGTCCCCTCGATGAACCGCGGCGCCGACGTATCGGCACGGCGGGGAGGGCGGCTTTGGCGGAGCGAATGGAGTGGAGGGGGACGGGGGGAGGGGGGTTTGGGGAATATTTGGCTGAAGGGCGGTTGAATCGAATTTGGTGGGAATTTTTGTGGGGGGGAGAGGATTTTCGTGCGGTGGGCGGGGGGAGTTTGGCACATGGTCGGTTTCTCCAAGTGCAGTCCCACGTGTCAGTGAAGAGGCAAGCCGAAGCGCGTTCCGTTTGCGTGAGCCGTGTGCAGGACCGAATGTGTGTGGGGTGCAATGCGACCGCGACTGGAGTGCTGTGAGTGTACCACCTTTTTTTCCTTTTAAACTAGGTGCTTCGCCCCCTCAAAAAAAAATGTTGCTTCGCGCGATCCATGGATACTACTACTAGTAATCCGGTAATCCCGACTAAAACGGCGCGGTCGGGTCTTTTCCCACGTGATATGCTGGGAGGTTGGCTTATTTGGGTTTTTTAGATTTGTCTCGGTTCAATAAAAAGCAGAGTTGGTGATGATGGTGTGCCTATCATCCTGCAATATAGGTCATCCGATCTATATCTAACGGATAGGAAGGAAACTATGACAATTTACCCGCACTCCTCTCCACATTTGCAGATAAGGCTTTCCCTCGTTCATCCTTTTCTCCCACAAGATCTTGATCTTCCGTGCAATGCACGGGCATCTTGCTAGTACTCCTACAATATGTATATTATTGTGAAAGTTCATATACACCGGCCGAGATTAATGCAAACACGGCAGATTTTCTTTACATTTCGAACTTTTATAGGACAGAAAAATAAAAGAAACCCGATCCTAAACCTATTCTACGGCGGTGACCGACGTCCTCCATCTGCGATCTCTATGTACGGGGGCAGGGTTCAAGACCCGTGAAGTGAAGGTGCGGTCTCCGGTGAGGAAGAGTAGAACACGGGATACGGACCGGCTAGTTGGCACACCATGCCCTGCCGCCTCCCATGCCCTACTCATCCTCGGAGGAGTCCCCGACCTCGGCGGTGGCGGACGTTGGACGGTGGCAAGTAGGACGCGTGGCTGATGGTGCTCCCGTCATCGGCCGCTAGCGTGGCCACCGCTTGTGCAGTCGCGTCCGCGTCCGGCTACGACGCTATTGCGTCGCGAGAGGCGAATTGAGCGAGGGTGGGGACCTCAAGCTTCATCCTCGAAGACAAGCTCTCCCGCAGAGCATTCGCACTTGCGGTCATGGCGGATGTGGTGCCAGGTAGGAGGACGATGCGCTATGGTGTGGAGGTTAGCTGGACGTTACCGCTTTAAGTAGCGCATTCCGGTGAGGCCAAGCGTCCGGGTGCGTCATTAGGTCACCGGAGTTGGTTCCTCGGGCACCGAGCCTCTTAACGACGACATACGAACGGACGGTATGAATGCGGGCAGCTGGCGCCGGCTGGGAACGCACCGCGCGACGGCGCGAGGGACGAGGGCTTTGGTGTGCCAGGGTAGTCAGCTGCGGTCGTGGCAACGTTGGAGATGCCCTTTGCTCAAATGTGATCCACGCATGTCATTGAAAAAGCAAGACGACCCAGCATCGTCTCAAGTCCAGAGGATGCAGTTGGCCGCGCTACACCACTCCGCGGACGCGTCGTGGCGCCCCGTGCATCCTCGACGAGCTGGGTGTTGGGGTGTGTTTGGATTGTGGCAAAAGTGCACCTTACCAAAATTTTGGTCATGACCCAAAGATTGGTCTTTGTTTGGATGGTTGCCATTTCTTTGGCATGCCAATGAACTCTAGCCAACTCTAGTTCATTTTTCTTGCCAATGTCGCCCAAATCATGGGCAACCAATACCTCAACCAAAATTTTGGCTACCCAATGCTTTGATGGGGCAACCTTGGGCACAAACCAAACATACTGTTGGTCGTGCCACAGCACTAACGCCACCCTCGGCACACTGAAACCGACCGTGTCTATCAACGATATGAGCGTGTCGCTCACCGCGGTCACCGTGTCCAGAGGCGGTGCTGGAGCTGCGCCCCGTTGTTGGCCCCAACAACCCACATGAATGGTTGTCAGTGGCGAGGAGGTCGTGGGCCAGCTCCTCCATTGGACTAGTCTGCGCTACGTCGTCCCGACGGGTGTGCCCCACATGTCGGTTTCCCTGTTTTCCCAGCCATATTCGAGCGTCAGTGCTCTGTGTTGCGCATTAGGCCTTTCACTATGTAGGCCAAGCAAGACAACTTATTGTTTATTTGAGCCGTTCAAGTGTAATCATGTGGTGTTTGCTTATTTCTCATTCCTCTCCAACCCTCTTCTCCATCGATCATGTCACCCTCCAGTCGAGTCCATCCTCCCGCATGCCTCATTTGAACATTTCACCGAGTATCATTCGCATGTACCCACCCTAGTCCTCTTTCAATAGACCTCCGGACCCCGAGATGAAATCGAGAGGTAACGAGTGGGGGCACATGATACCTAAGGCGGATTCAAAATTTTGAACCGGTGATCATAGCATCCGCAAATCATATATAAAGGGTATTCAATGTTCGTTTCGTTTTTGAATGTACAATATACTCCCTCCGATCTTTTCTACTTTACATATAACTTTTATGTGTAGTCAAAGTATCTCTACTATGATAAAAAAAGGTATCAACATTCAACAACGCCCAATCAATATTGTTAGATTCATACGTACTCCTAGATTTGTACTCGAGATGGTTTCCAATTTGACTATTGACAAGATTAATAGAACTCCTTTCACATAGGTGAGTACTACCTCCGTCCTGGTTTATTAGTCCCCATTGTGTTTCGTGTCAAATTTTGACCATAGATTGAACTAGCAAAATGTTCTTGCATGTCACAAAAAATTATATCATTAGAAACTATGTTCAAATACAAATCCAGCGATATAATTTTTATTGACATGCATTAATATTTTGTTAGTTAAATCTTTGGTCAAAATTTGGCAGAAACTATGAAGGGGACCTATAAACCAGGACGGAGGTAGTAAGTCATCTTAGGCTGTGCACCGTGACCAAGGAGGAGGGGAAAACGAGAGACATTAATGTTTATTTGCTAACTAATAGTACTGCAAGCAATGAACTAACCACTGCATGTCATGTTTGATAGTCTCAGGTCATTAAAAGCATGCACACCCTCATCTCTTATTGGTTGATATGTCAAAAACAAGAAACGAGGTAGAAGTTAATGCACGGCGCCTACGTGTTTTGGGATTGTTTGGTTTTCGTAAGATGACTTACACACCTAGACGGAGGGAGTACATGAGATGTATAATGTGAAAATTATATCATTGGAAACTCCTTTCACATACGAAATTGACCGTATGCTTTGTGTAAGTTGCATGTCATATATTATTACTCTAACATTTGGTCAAAGTTAGCCTCGAAAAACGCATTAGACCCTGTATGCTTTGTGTAAGTTACATCTCATATATTATTACTCTAACATTTGTGTAAGTTGCATGTCATATATTATTACTCTAACATTTGGTCAAAGTAGTATAGTGGAAGTGGATCCTCTGACGTAGGTATCCCTGCCTTACCCTCCCTTTCGGTCACTTACTGGCGGACCCCATGCTTGCTAGGCCCCGCATGTCAGTTACTCAATGGGTTCGGCCACGTCAGGGGATCCTCATCCGTAGTATACTCCCTCTGTTTTTATTTACTCCGCATAAAATGGAGGGAGTGGTGGTATAATAAATGACGCGGGCGGGGGAGGGGGAGGGACGTCGGTTTGCTCTCAACTGCGGTCCCACAAGCGAGCGAAAACGCAAGACGAAGCGCGTTCCATTCGGTGAGCGACGTGGAGGGTCCAGCATGCCGGGCTGCAACGCGAACGCGACAAGAGCGATGTACAGTCAAAACCGATTGACCGGTCGTCACCGGAACCACTATTCACACCAGAACCTTCGCTGCTCGGCCTACGCCAGCCACTGCCCTAAAACCACACCAAATCTCCAGCCCATTCCCCCACCTTTCGATCCCCTAGCCCGCATCAAGCGTCCCCTAGTTCGCCGGAAAGCCATGGTGCGCCGCAAGATCACTTACTACAAGATGCTGACGCCGGAGCGCCGCGCAGAAATCGCGGCGGCGGTCGGCGCCACAGACCTCCGTTCCCAAGCTCGCTTTGCGGCGGGCCAATCCCCGAGTTCTCTGGAGCCAAGCTACAAGGAGGAGGAAGCCGATCCAATGTTCACTGCGGAGGTCGCGGCGCAGAAGGCCCCCGATGGGTATGAGACGATGGACGTCGACTTCGTGCCGGCGTCCGAGTCCCCCATGGTGCAGGCGGACCAGCGGTTCAACATGGCAATACTAAAGGAGGACCGGGAGGCAGAGGCTCAACTCGACACGGAGCGCGTGCATGCCGCTTCCATCGAGGCTCTCCTGCAGGCGGAACCGGATGTCGTGGATGTGGACCGGGCGGCGGAGGCTCAACTTGAGGCGGAGCGCGCGGATGCCGCTGCCATCGAGGCCCTCCTGCAGGCAGAACCGGACGTCCTGGACATGAACCGGGCGGCAGAGGCTCGACTCGACGCAGAGGACGCGGATGCCGCTCTCATCGACGCCCTCCTGCAGGCGGAACCGGAAGTCCTGGACTTGAAACGGGCGGCGGAGGCTCGACTCGACGCGGAGCGTGCAGATGCCACTGCCATCGAGGCCCTCCTGCAGGCGGAACTGGACATCCTCGACTTGAACCGGGTTGTGCTCTCATCCGTGCAGAGCGCCCGCACACTCCGCTTGAACGAGTAGCAGGAGGCCGAGGACAACCATGGTGCAGAGACACACGTCGGCAGCGACGGCTGGTTCACGTCGGCAGCCAAAGACGACGAGGTTGTCTCTTTCTGCGAGCAGTGATAGTTTTTCTTTATGTTGTTGTTTTTATGGATCTTTTGCTGTGTAAAAACATACTATATTTGTTATGCAAGTCGCCTGACTTGGGTCAGTCTACCATTTCAGGCGGTTGGATGAATATCCTACGTCTCCTAACCCTTCTTTCCTTCTTCCTCGCCTCTTCTTCTTCCCCAACAGACCACCGCACGGGCCGTACGGATACTCCCCAACATGCGATTGGATAAACATACTCTATGAACGAAAATTATGTGTCAGTGATAGGATGGCTGAGTTTGGTTTGTTCACATGCGACAACACGTGTCAGTGAGGGTGCGTTCCCTTGGTTGGGTTTGCAGCGTGCAGGAGCGACTGTGTGAGGGTGCGGTGCGACCGCGGCGTGCAGGAGCGACCGTGTGAGGGTGCGGTGCGACTGCGACAGCCGTGCGCAAGTGTACCTCCTTCTCATTTTGAAAACTTTAGGCAAGCTTGGCAAAAATGTGTGGCGAAGTTTGGCAATGCAAGGCCTAGACCCAAACAGGATAAGTACGTACGTACTAGGAGTACTAGTGTTAAAAAAGAAAGGCGGGGTTTTCCTTCGATACAAATCCTCGTTTCACGTGTCAATTAATGCGTATTTTTTCTCGAAAGACCAAAGAGCTAACCATCTCACTCCTCATCGCTTGATTAATGCAGCGCCATGCAAACGAACCTTCTCACTTCCGCATGCATGCAGGGGATATTAATGTCCTTGGTTGCTAACCCCATCAATTTTGCCTCGATTAGTGTTAGTGGCCCTTTGCAAATTGTAATTTTGATATACTGGCCTTGTGTACAAAAAAATGGAGGTAGTAACTATATTTGAATTCCTTGCCCATTGCGGTGACGTCGACGATTTTTTTTATTATTATTTTATTTTATTTTTTGTGGTTTGGCGAAGTGCGTTCGACGGAGAACACCATTGAGGGAGACCACGGTAAGTCGTTCGCAAGTGCCGCCTGCAAGCCGAGACAACCGCCTTATTTGCATCCAGGAAGTCCTTTACTAGTACTACTACTAGGAGTACTAGTGCGGTGAGATGGTTTCTCGAAGAAGACGATGGAGAAGCGGAGTCAGCGAAGAGTGAAATGATGGTTGCTTCGTCCGTGCTTTGTGATTTGACGCCTCACTGCTTTGTGATTTGTGATAGAAGGGACAGGGGAGTAGACTCTGTGCTCTATATTGTACTACATGCGTCCAAGCATGGGAGAAAGAGGAGAGACGTTGCATTTTTCTATTCCTTCAATCAATCAATCAGGGAGCTTCGGTTCCATCTTTTTGGCTTTGGCAACACCGTCCACAATGGTTCCCACGATGCCAAAAGCTATTTTCACATTTGGCTACACATTGTGGATGCCCTTAACCGTACCACTTGGTTTTGCTCCTGTGTGCTATCTATACAAATCTCAATTATATTGATCTAAAAAATTATAGAATCAAAGATTAGTAAAAAGGAGGTGATTTTGCCGCGCGGATGGCGGGGGAGGTTTCTTATTTTCGGAGGATGTTGTCCTGGCGGTTTGCTAACATGCGGTCCCACGTGTCAGTGCTTTACCATGCTGATCCGCGTCCCACATGAGGCAGAACAACGGCAGAAGCAACACGTGGTTAAGTTGAAGAAGATGAGGGAGAAGCGGATTCAGCAACGAGTGAAATGATGGTTGCTTCGTCCCTCCAACTTCTTTTTTTAGCATTATTACTTCATCCCTCCAACTTAACTGCGGGAAAGGTGCAGCTTTGTGATTTGACGCCTCATTGCTCATTACTACGTCGGCGCCATGACTGGGGTGCTTCACCCCGGCTGCTCTGCACTGTATTCCGGTATGGCACGTGGACCCGGTAGCTTGATGTCCCACATGTCGGCGAAAGGGACTAGAAGATTTATGAAAGCGAGCGCTCCACTCTTACGACGGAGGAGTAGACGACACGACGGCCCAGTGAACTGTCACTTGTACTGTATAGTACTATAGTTTTGCTGTTTCGCACGATCCATCGATACAAACCCGATTAAACAGGAAAGGGCGGGATTTTTCCCGCGCGGTAGATGATACTGGCCATACATTTCAAAGGCAATTTTAATGTATGCAAACTGAATAATTATAAGTAACAATATGATATCTAGTAAAACTAAAAACACATATGATTTATTGTGTTAGAGTGTAGTAGTAGTGTTGTATTGCATAGTTGTTAGATGTAACATGCGAGAACGTGTAGAGATGTAGTTTTGGAGGGCCTACAGAGAGAAAAGCGTAATACGGTCACCGAACTTCAGAATAAGCTGATTACGGTCACTATATACGTTTTGCGGTGATTATCCGGTCACTTGCTCACAGTTCAGCATCGGATTGCACTCTGTTGACCGGCCAAATAGTCTGCGTGGTGCCATGTTGACTAGTTAAATTGACCACGTTCCTTGTGGGTCCCACCTGTCAGTTCGCATAGGGAAAAGGTCAGATAAACACAAATTTACGCAGGCGCGACAAGGCTCCAACCCGTGCGCGGGAATCACCTGGTTGTGTATGTGTCTGTCAGGGCCTGATGTGTGCGCATGCACATGTAGGTTGAGCACTTGAGCGTGAGAGTGTGTGTTGGTCGTGTGGTGTACTAGTGTGTGCATGCATGCATGCGTGTGTTCGTGTGAGTGTTGCATGCGTGCATGGCTACGTGTGTACGTGTGAGTGTTGCGTGCGTGCGTGGGTGCATGTGTTTGTGTGAGTGTTGCATGGATGGAGTTTGTGTGCATGCGTGCGTGTGTGTATAATCACCACACCAGCTCCTGTGTGTTAAAACAGGCGGCTCATCATACCAATACAAGGCCACCTTGTCCGTTGTGCCCGCGGTCATGACTTCAAACCACCATCAAAATATTTTTTTGTCGTTTGTTTTCATTCTTACTAGCAAGATGCCCGTGCGTTGCATGTAACATCAAGATGCATTTGTATGACTTGTTTATCTTGTGAGAGAAAAGGATGAACGAGGGAAGGCCTTATTTGCAAATGTGGAGAGGTGTGCGGGTACCTTTTTGCAAAATTGCCATAGTTTCTTTCCTATCCGTTAGATATAAATCGGACGGCCTATATTGCAGGATGGCAGGCACACCATCATCACCAACTCTGTTTTTTATAAGAGTGTATTTTATATTTATGTATTTTATAATAGTGTAGATGTAGAGTAGATACAAGTCGACAGGTGGGCACGATGGTAGTGTGATAATGTGATGCAACACTAGAGGTGCCACGTGGAGTGTTTAACTGGTCAACTAGTCATGTCATGAGCAAATACAAAGTTGTACGGTGAGCCCGTGACTGTATAATAACCACTAAACGTAAACGGTGACCGTAATGAGTGGATTATGAAGTCCAATGTATGTATCGTGCTTTCGCTTCAAATACAATGATCGTCATTGCATATATCGCGAGAGAAAGATGAAACACGTGTGAATTTTCTGGGGGCTTACTTTTAGAGGACCTGGAGATAGTTTTGTGTGCATACGTGAAAGGGGCGTACAGGGGGGGTATGCGATGGAGAGAGAGATGCTCTTCGTTTCTCTTTATTATGACTAACTTTGTATATAGTATAAAAATATACAAATTCATAGTGCGGAATAAATATCATTGTGGGCACCATGCAATGCAAATTAGCGTTCGTACTCCTCCATATAACTTTGTAATGTTGTATATATGTAGAAACTCTAAAATAATTTTTTGGCCACACTTTATTCAAAAGGAATGTTGTATGCGAAATAAACGTGAAGAGAGGGCTTTTTAGATCAATGGGGTACGTGATGTAACATGTGTGAATGTGTAGTTGATGCATTTGGCGGGGCCTAGAGAGGTATGTGTGTGTATTACGTATTCGAGAGAGGCATGGATAGAGGGGCCGACGGGGGGGGCGTGGGAGAGATAGCACGAGAAATGAGAGTGGTCTAGAGAGAGAGAGACGAATATGACATCACGACAAGAGATTCCATTCCCTTGAGTGTGTATATGCAAGGGGGGAGGGAATAGAGGCACCAGGAGAAATTTTCTGTGTGTGTGGTGTTTGTGTTGGTATGTGTGGGTGTGAGAAGATAATGAGACGTGGGGGCAGAGGGTGTGTCACCGCGTGAGGTCCGGTGGGTCGAGGTGAGGCCCTTCATTCGGTTCCGTCCTGTGCCACATTGGTCGGCCCATGACACATTTAGGAAGACCCATGGATGACTAGTCGTACAAGACAAAGATAGCAGAATTGTGAAGGACTCTGTGTCCACTGACAAAGCCGGCTAGGATTTGTAACCCTAGGTTCTCGGACTAAGGTAATCCCTTTATCTCTGATATTACTATTCATCCAATCTAACTTTAAGGGGCATCCTACAGAATGCTCTGCTAGAATCATACTCATCGATTAGGAAGAGAGGTGTGCGATAATGCGTGAGAGACAGGCGTAAAGATAATGTGCGTACATGAGACACGTAGGCAGGTCCATGTATATAGAAAGGGTCGATGAGGATTGTGCGTGTGTATGTTTGCGAGAGGAAGAGTGCTTGTGATAAAGGTTAGTGAAAACAGTTGTAAATGGTTACGAGAGGGAGGGAGGGTTATATCTATAGCATGTGTGCGAGAAAGACACCTCGGGAGAGAGTGTGTCAGCATGTGTGAGAGACCACCGATGGAGAGTGAAACTACACGTAAAAGACTGCTCTACACATTGATTAAAGATATAAATTGTATCCAAATATTAGGATGGGATCATGATATTTGCAATTCGCGTAAGGAGCGGTCATTGATCCATCAGACATCTAGATTCTATCGAATTTGAGCATGTCTATGTTATTATTCGACACAATTGATCCACATAGTTAGTATTTTGAACTCCAGACAATGCATCGCTTTAGCAATCGAATATAAACGTGAGTATAGTTCATGTTGTGTGTGTAAAGCACATTATACATACGAAAGTTACACAATGGACATTTATAAATAGCTACCTATGAACTAGCATACATTTGAATTCAACCTAAGGTGGTTTAAAAAATCGAATTCAACATGAAGTCCATTCAATTATTTGAATTTGATATCATGGCATTTGTAAACCATACCTAAACTATGGGGGTACCAATCTTTGCTCTGATTTTGTACATAATAGCATATGTAGTCGTGTACAAAATAGATTCAAATTTAGCTCCTCCATTCCAAAATAATCGTAGTTATAGGATTTTCAAGTGTCAAAATTTCAAAAGGAAGCGGATAATTTAATGAGGTTTTCAAACATACAAGGTCAAATATAATGTTGTCTATTTAGGTCAATCCTCATAGTTCAAGAGTACTCTAAACGTGAATGCTTGTGTTTCAAAATTTCGAACGAAGCGCCAAAAGAGCCTCTACTCGCCCGAAACCGCGTGAGACCAATGTTTGGTAGTACAAGGAAATTACTTTTCTAATAACTCCGACCCGTGAAACCTACCGGCCCGACGTCCAAAGGTCTAAACCGGGGTAGGTTTGTAGCTTCATCTAGACGCCATGCAACCGCCTCCGAAAAACATTCATACACAATGGCCGCCTAAGCACACATGCGCGCGGCCGAAATCGCTCCTGCCCACTATTTGGGACACCTGGGATTACCATCCTACCCCCGACCCGCAGTAGGTCCGAAATTTAAGAGGGGGGCAAAGTTTGTACTTTCCCCAAATTTCAAACAAACGCGTCCCATCTTCTGTTCAAAAAAGCCAAAAACAAGCGCGTCCCAGACCGAAACATGGTTCCCCCCACCCATCCGATTCCCCATTCGTACTCCGTGGGCGCCAAAACTACCTCTCCACCAGCCACGAAACCCCGGCATCCTCCGTCCGCCATCCCATCCCACCCATTAACCGCCGCCCTCCTCCATAATGCCGGAGCCGATACCCCAACGTCGTCGTCCACCGCAACCTCAACCGCAACGCCCTCCACGGCTAGTAGTTGAAGCCGAGGCCGAGCCGTCCGTACCCGAGCCAGTTCAACCACGCTGTCCTGTGCCTCACAGCTGCCGCTCCAACTTCGCCACCCTCCACCGCACCGAAGTTGTTCCTGCTACGCCGTCCTTCGACGCCTCGGATCTGCTTCCCCTCCGCTGACATACGGCCACGGCAACACAGTCAACAATTTGGCCATGGGTTCGTCCAAGCCTGCACCCTCCAGAACATCGGTTTCCCCGGTAAAAAGAAGAAGATCAGCGCGACATGTGGAGGTGACCACACCGGTAACCGAAGAAGGTACTCCTCTTTCCTTATTCGTGCAAATCTTACATCTCTGCTTGCACGGTATTCATCCCACAGAAGACACTAGTTGACCGCTTCTTCTTGATACTAGATGTTCCTAGTAACTCGTGATGCACAAGGTTTCTCCTCATATACTATTTCACCTTAGCTAGAGGTCCGTCGCCCCCCTGAATTTCAATTTCTGGACAGTTGATTCCCAATTAACAGAAGCATTCCCCGGCGTTACATGTGCTAATACGACTATTACACCAGGGAAGCAGCACCTTGGTGTTTATCTTAGGGGCGTGTGCGGCCTAGAGCTACTGGCGCCCGATCTGGAGGTCGGCCGGGATTAAAGGGATGGCTTGGGGGCGCTGCCAAGCACGGCGGTGGTGTGATGTCGATGGGAGGGCAGGGCGGCGGAGGCACGGGTCTGGGCCGGTGGTCACTGGCGGTTCAAGAAAGATCGGCAACAATGACTGGCGGGAGGTAGACGAAGGCCATCTGCCTGTTCCTTATAGATCGGAGGGTTCATTAAAAAAATCTAATGGCCTATTTATTTTCAGTCGACTGTTATCTTAGATATGACCACATGTGGTGGTGTGCTAGAGGAGTACCTGCATTTCTTGTGCTCATATATTACAAAATCATACGGAGTAGAATCTAATTTTGTTTGCCATGCAATGTTGTAGAGCTATCATATGTCTCCTGTCATTTATTTTTTAGCCACCTACTATCTGCTACTTTTATAGTGCACTAGTTCTGCACACACTTCATCCATACTCTCACTATTGTGTTTTTATGCAAGGGTATTTCAGAGTCTGCCGAAAGCGAAGCAAAAAAGAAAAGAGACAAGTCGTGCCAGCTTTCTACGCGGCTAGGCGCGGCACGTTACAGCGCTTTAAAGGGTGCAGTGTCAGCAGATGGAGACGGTAAATGTTGCTCTGGAGTTGATGACCTCGCTCGCAATGAACCACCATCCCAGGTGCTTGCTTTAACTTTGCGGTGTCATATGTGGTTGCATGTTCCATATGGTGTCTAGCTTGTATTCAAAAAGCCGAAGTCGGTCTTTATTAAGATAAGGAAAGATATTTTTTACATGAACCACCATCCCGTGAGCACCAGAAGACAAATAGCTAGTCAGGGCACTGGTCGAGCCAGTGACAAGCCCAGCAAAGACATGCATCACCTGGAAGCCAACTAAAAAGCCGTGATGGTGGTGAAGCAGCCCGCCTCCCACTAGGCTATCTGGTCCTAGATGATCATGTTCACCACTCCAGCCGGATGTCTAGCTGTATTGCTTCCAATTTGGTTAAATTGCATCTGCTTAGCTTACACATTATACCTTTGAATATGACATGCCTTTCTGTTTTTGCTACATACTAGTACATCTGTGTATTAACCATGTTCTTACATCAAACTAATGTTCTTGTGTATCCCTCATCAATCACTTATGACGAGGCAGGCAGGCAAGGGGACTACTCCTCATTTAAAGAATGCAGCGTCAGCCTCCCGACATGATTCTCAAGAAACAGAAATGCTAGATGAAGATAGTGAACGTAGCTCTGTAGTTGATTACAGCATTTCCCCTACACTAGCATCGCAGGTGCTTGCTCTAACTTGGCAGCGTGATATGTGGTTGCATGTTGCATATGGTGTCTAGATTGTAATTCTTCCAATCTGGTTAAACTACATGTGCTAGTCTGCTTAGCTTATACTCCTGTAAATGCGACATTATACCTGTTAATGTGACATGCCTTCCTGTATTTAGTACATAGTACATCTGTCTATTAAGCATGTCCTTACATAAAACTATTGTTTTTTTTGTATCCCGCATCAATCAATATGATGAGACACCTTTAGTATATGCAGTGCGATATTAGTTGCATCTTTCATATGATTTATAGCATGCACTGCTTCTAATTTGTTGAAATTCCATTTATGATGGGATGCTTTTAACTTGGCAGAGTCATATTGGTTTCATCTTTCATGTGGTGTCTAGCTTGCATTGCTTCTTATTTGCTGGAATGGTTTCTGCTTAGTTTACACAAACAGTTGTGAACATGCCATGTCGTCCTGTTTTTCGTACATATTCCATCCTCGTATCATGTGTTTGCCTTACATCAAAGTAGTGATTGTCACTATCATGCATGAATGAGTTCCGAAGAGAGAATTTTATTGCTTTTTCTTGTCGGTTTTACTTGACAATTCAAAATCAATAAAGTGGAAGGAAGTTAGCAAGGCAGCGGATAAAGGTGCTCCTTCCAAACGGAGGGCCTCTACAATTTCTACTCCTCCACGCCCCCAAGATGATTTCCAAGACAACACATGCATAGACACTCAACAAAGCTGTGTTTATGATGAGCACGTCTCCCCTAGTGCAGCATCACTGGTGCTCCCTCTAACTTGGCACTGTTATATGTGGTTGCATGTTATGTGTGGTGTCTAGCTTGTATTACTTCTAATTTTGTTGAATTCCATCTGCTTACTTTACACATTATACTTGAATAAGACACGTGTTCCTGTTTCTAGAACATACAATATCTGTCTATCACACCATGTTCTTACATCAAATTACTACTGTTGTGTGACCTGCAACAATCACTTATCATAAGACATGTTTGACTTCAGAGTGTGATATAGGTTACATCTCACATTCTTTTCTAGCTTGTACTACTAATTTGTTGAAATGGCACTTATGACAAGACAGTTTTAACTTGGTAGAGTGATATTCGTTGCATCTTTCATATGGTGTCTAGCTTTCATTGCTTCTAATTTGTTGAAATGCCTTCTCCTTAGTTTACACATCATAAGCTGTGAATATGCAATGTTGTGAATATGCAATGGCACTAATGACGAGAGACCTCTAACATGGTAGTGTGATGTTGTTTGCATCTTCCATATGATTTATTTCTTGTACTGCTTCACATTTGTTTAAACGACATTGTTAACTTGGCAGAGCGATATTTGTAGCATCTTTCATATGGTGTCTACCTTCCATTGCGTTGCTTCTAATTTGGTGAAATGTCTTCTTCTTAGTTTACACATCATAGTTCTGGTTATCTCTTCCGTCCTGTTTTTCATACATATTACATCCTCCTATCATGTGGTTGTCTAACATCAAAGTTCAGTTCATCTGCATCACGCATCAATTTGTTCTGAAGAACTAAATTGTTATTCGTTTTTCTTGTCAGCTTGACTTAACATGGCACAGAGAAAGAGGAAGAAACACAGAATGGCAGGGAATGAGAAGCGGATGAATCCTGCAGATTCTGCTGGTACTGATGGTGCATTAGAAGGTGAAAGTCCAGCGGAAAATTCTACAAACATGGCATCCCATGCTACACGAGCTGCAAAAAAGCCAAAGAGAAACAAATAGCTGCCACCAAACAAGTAGAGACAGCCCTAGTTCTTGCAACACCTACCACTGTACTACTAGCTGCACGACATACTCGTGCGTCAACTGAGCTAGCAGCACGTTCCCAAGCTCCCTTGCCACCTGACACTACTTCCCAAGCACTCTTGACACAAGACGAGTTGGCAATATCAGATGAACCTTATGAGCTTCAACAGCAAGAAGTTACTGTTGGAGTCAAGTTACAGTTGCATGCTTCTTTATATGTAGTCTCACAGTTTGATGTACACTAACACTTCCTATGTTTGTTGTTGGACTAGCTGTCGGCGTTCTGGGAATGGGGGTACCCAGACTTGCCTGCCTGCGGCCTACGACGTGGCTCAAGGAGTGGCCCGGTATGGCCCATCTTCATCAGCACATGCCCAAGACCCTCGCGAGGGGCCAAGCCTCGCGGGGAAGGATGACAGGAGGCTTCCTCAGGAACGGCCTCGTCAAGCTGGCTCGCGAGGAGGTGGAGAGATCAAGGCGGGGTACCTCACGAGGTGCCCGTGACGCAAGCCATGATGACCAAGGCCAGGCAGGCGCCGGCCTACGCAGAGTCCTTGTTTCCCCTTTGGTGCAAAGGGGCCAAGCGCAGGCAAGGGTATCAAGCAAAGGCAACCATTTCGGTGCAACAAGACCAAGACCAGCAGGATGGCAGAACGGAGGTCATCATGGAGCCCAAGCCAGCGTCATCGTCAGGGTCTTTGGCAGGCGAGGACCAACTTTAGTCAGGATAAGTGTACTAGATGTTCCCCTTCAAAATGGCCAATTGTTGGCGCCCTTCCCGCTCAATATTTGGGAAGAGGCCCAGGGCCTCCGCCTATAAATAGGACTAGCCACCCCCAGGGTAGAGGCATCGACATCTGATCTGGAGACCAACCAGAGAGAAGAATCTCGGACAACACCACCATAGGAACAGACCCTCGTGAGGTTTTTCTTCCCTTGTATTGTTCATCATCAGCCCCAGAGGCAATCCACCACACCACACACTGGAGTAGGGTATTACACCACAATGGTGGCCTGAACCAGTATAAATCTTGTGTCCTTTGTGTTGTTCTTTGTGTAGTTTAGATCCTAGCGAGGCGGTGAGACATGAGTAGGATAGGGGTGTGATCTCCGGGCGCACCCCGGTGTTCGAACCTCAAGGGTCTGCCGGAACCCGAAATCCGACATTTGGCGCGCCAGGTAGGGGGTGCGCCGGAGCTCTCCCTTCCATCGACCCGTTCTCCATCAGCACCTCGCTCCGCCCTCATGGCAGACAATGCACCGCCCGCTCTGGCTGTCGATGCCGGTGCGGGAACCAGGGGGCTTCGAGCCCTGGCCCCCACCTTGCGACAGGTGCAGTGGCCGAACAAGTTCAAGCCGGACATGCCGCCGTGCTACGACGGCGCGGCCGACCCACTGGCCTTCTTGCTAGCGTATGAAGAAGTCGTCCTCAAGGCCGGAGGCGATGACAGGGTCATGGCTAACTGGCTGCCCATGGCCCTCACTGGTGTCCCGCGCATGTGGCTACTCCACTTGTTGGCGGCTTCTGTGGCCTCCTGGGGGAGTTGCGCAGCCTCTTCCTCGCCCATAATGCCGCGCCGGCACCCCCAGTCATTGCATCCCTCCTGGGCGGATCGCAGGCACCACCTTCAGGCCGCCACATCAAGTCATTCGTCCGCCAGATCGGCGCCGCTTTTGTGCCGCACGGGGCGCCTCCGGGTTGGGCAGCACCTAAAGCCGATCTGGCCTTCAGCTCAGATGATCACCCCTCCAACTCAGCCTGCTCGGGCGCGCTCCCAATGTTGTGCACCCCCACCATCTGCAATGTGGCGGTCACCAAGACCCTCATCGACGGCGGCGCTGGCCTTAGTGTGCTCTCAGTGGAGGCCTTCACCCTTCTCCACGTACCACTGGAACGGCTGCAGCCCATCAGGCCCTTCTTGGGCGTTGGAGGCAGCTACGCCAGCTCCCTGGGGCAGATCCGCCTTTCGGTGACCTTCGTCACCTACGACAACTTCCACATGGAGCTAATAGACTTCAACATCGCCCCCATCGGCCTCCCATACAACGCCATCCTCGGCTACCCGGCGCTAGCCCGGTTCATGGCCGCAACTCACCCAGCATACAACCTCATGAAGATGCCCGGGAGTAGCGGCGTCCTCACCGTGTCTGGGGACAACGGGGACGCGTTGCAAGCACTCAAGCTCGCTTTCAAGGCCGCGGCGGCGGCGCAGCCCGCGGACTCAGACGCCTCTGAACCCAAGGGGGCGGCACCAGCCAAGAAGAAGCAGTTGTTCACTCAGGACAAGGCAGAAACCAAGCAGGTACTGGTTGACGAGGACGGATCCACCAGTGCCACCTTCACCATAGGCGCCAACCTCGAGCCCGAGCAGGAGGAGGCCTTGGTAAAATTCTTGCGCGCGAACAAGAAGGTATTCGCGTGGGAACCTGATCAGCTAGCAGGGGTCCCGAGGGGCGTAATCGAGCATCACCTCAATGTGTGCCCCAACGTGCGCCCGGTGAAGCAGAAGGCGAGGCGGCAGTCCACTGAGAAGCAAGCTTTCATCGTCCAAGAGACCCGCAAGTTGGAGGCGGCGGGGGTCATTCGCGAGGTCCGCTACCCAGATTGGCTGGCTAACCCTATGGTCGTGCCGAAGAAGGGGGGAAAGGAACGCATGTGTGTCGACTTCACCAACCTCAACAAGGCCTGCCCGCAGGATCCGTTCCCGCTCCCTCGCATCGACCAGATCGTCGATTCCACCGCCGAGTGCGACTTGTTGTGCTTCCTGGATGCCTTCTCCGGCTACCACCAGATCAAGATGGCAGTAGAAGATGTGGAAAAGACGGCCTTCCTGACCCCGTGCGGGGTGTACTGCTATACGTGTATGCCGTTCGGGTTGCGCAATGCCGGTGCAACCTTTCAGCGGCTAATGCACATCGCCTTGGGTCGGCAGCTCAGGAGGAATGCTGAGGCTTATGTTCATGACATTGTGGTGAAGTCTCGGGAGGCAAAAAACCTGATACAGGACTTGGAGGAAACCTTCGCGAGCCTTAACGAGGTGGACCTGCGGCTCAACCCGGAGAAGTGTGTGTTTGGAGTCCCCTCGGGCAAGCTCCTGGGTTTCCTAGTATCCCACCGGGGCATCGAGGCCAACCCAGAAAAGGTAAAGGCAGTCGAGGACATGAGCCCGCCGAAGACCCTCAGAGAAATGCAGAAGCTCACCGGGCGCGTGACCGCCCTAGGGCGTTTCATCTCCAACCTGGGGGAACGAGCGCTGCCCTTCTTCAAGCTGATGAAAAAGAAGGGCCACTTTGAATGGACTGAAGAGGCCGACAAGTCATTCCAGGATCTCAAGAGGTACTTGACCAGCCCCCCGGTGATGGTAGCTCCGCGCCCTCAGGAGCCCCTGGTGCTCTACCTGGCGGCCACCCCCTACTCTGCCAGCGCAGCCCTGGTGGCTGTTAGGGAGGAGTGTAGGACCAAGACCGCAATGACCGTCCGGGTTAAAGCAAAGCAGGGCCGAGAGGGCCTCACAGCGACCGCGGCTGCAACCAGGGAAGACCATCCATAGAAGGGAAGCGCACCCGATACAGAGGAGGCCCCTCCTTCAGACGACCAGTCGATGGGGGCTCTGTTATCTCAGGAGGCGCACCGGCCTCCGGAGGATGCTAGCGACACCGACACTCCCAACCTAGTCGAGCACCCTGTGTACTTTGTCAGCACGGTATTGCGTGACGCAAGGGCGCGGTACCCCATGCCCCAGAAACTCCTCCTCGCGCTATTGGTGGCCTCGCGCAAGCTGTGGCACTACTTCCAAGGCCATCCCATCAAGGTTGTCTCAGCATACCCTTTGGAAAGGGTGCTCAGGAGCCCCAACTCAGCTGGAAGAGTCGCAGAGTGGAACATCAAGCTGCAGGCATTTCAGATAGAATTCAGCACAACCAGAGTCATCAAAGGGGCTGCGCTTGCAGACTTTGTGGCGGAATGGGAAGAGGCGCCAGGCCTCGAGGCTGGCGAGGATCGATCGCTCTCCCCAGGGAGCGAGGCACCGGATGGATGGGTCATGTACTTCGACGGGGTGTTCTCCCGACACGGCGCAGGGGCTGGTGTGGTACTCGTATTCCCCACTTAGGACAAGCTCTACTACGCCGTGCAACTTTGTTTTCAGCATGGGGAAAAGGTCTCCAACAACATAGCAGGATACGAAGGCCTGATAGCAGTCCTGAAGGCCGTAGTCACCCTGGGGGTGAAGCGCCTCACCATCAAGGGTGATTCGCAGCTCCTTGTCAACTTCTCCAACAAAGTAAACGAACCAAGGGACGAGCACATGGAAGCCTACCTCGCGGAGGTCCGAGGGATGGAGAAGCAGTTTTGGGGGCTGGAGTTGCAGCATGTGCCTCGCGGCACCAATCAAGAGGCTGATGATATCGCAAAAAGGGCATCCAGGCGGCTACCTCAGGAGCCTGGCACCTTCGAGGAGCGGCTCTTCAAGCGCTCGGCGACACCGTCACTATCAAGCACTGCGCAGCCTCGGGGGGAGCTCCCCCAGCCGCCAGTCTTGGGAGCCCCGGTCTGCGGCCCGACATCAGGAGCGCGCCTGCTCCTGGCACTGGAACCTCAGGAGGGGTGCTGGACCACGGAGCTCAAGAGTTACCTGACGCAAGGCACGTTGCCGGAAAAGGAGGAGGAGGTGGAGCGTGTGGCACGGCAGGCCACAGCATACTACCTTCAGGATGGGGAGCTCTACCGAAGACGGCCGAATGATGTGTCTCTGCGTTGCATTTCCAGAGAGCAAGGGAAGGAGCTACTGGCGGACATACACGGTGGCGACTGTGGGCATCACTCGTCGTCATGAACTCTCGTCGGCAAGGCGTTCCGCAGCGGGTTCTATTGGCCCATGGCACTCAATGACGCTACAGAACTGGTAAAAGCTTGTGAGGCCTGTCAGTTCCATGCCAAGCAGATCCATCAGCCGGCGGGAGGTCTGCAGACTATACCCCTCTCGTGGCCCTTCGCGATCTGGGGACTGGATATCCTAGGACTGTTCCCTCAGGCGCCAGGGGGCTACCGATACCTCTACGTTGTCGTGGACAAGTTCACCAAGTGGGCTGAGGTGGAAGCTGTTAGCACCATCCCCGCAGACTCCGCGGTCATCAAGGGCCTCGTGAGCCGATTCGGGGTGTCGAACCGCATCATCACCAACAACGGTTCGCAGTTCACCAGTAACCTCTTCAAAACATATTGTGCTAACCTTGGAACGCAGATATGCTACGCTTCGGTGGCGCACCCGCGCAGCAACGGTCAGGCCGAGCGAGCCAACGTAGAGGTCCTGAGGGGCTTCAAGACCAGGACCTTCAAGAAGAAGCTGGAAGCCTGCGGCAGGGACTGGTACGACAAGCTCCAGTCCATGTTGTGGTCAATCCGCACGACCGCAACCAAGCCGACTGGCGAGACCCTGTTCTTTCTGGTTTATGGAGCTGAAGCCGTTCTCCCTCACGAGGTCAGACGTTGTTCCGCGCGGGTCCTGGCGTTCGACGAGGCGTAGCAGGACACCATGCGTGGGACGGATCTCTTGCTGGGGGAGGAGCATCGCCGAGAAGCCGCTCTGCGGGCAGCAAGGTACCAACAAGCACTGCGGCGATACCACTGCCGCAACATCCGCCCCAGGACTCTCGAGGTAGGGGACCTCGTGCTCAGACGGGTTCTCTCCAGGGAGGGGCTGCATAAGCTCTCTCCCATGTGGGAGGGCCCGTTTAAGGTTGTTCATGTTTCCAGGCCCGGCTCCGCACGCTTGGAGACCCAGGAGGGGGTGCCCATCCAGAACGCGTGGAACATCCAACACCTCCGAAGGTTTTACCCCTGAAAAAGGCCCGGTGCCTGTGAAGAAGGCGAATGCCTGTAAAGAAGCTGTGTTTTGGGAAAAGGCCCGGTGCCTGTGAAGAAGGCGAATGCCTGTGAAGAAGCTGTGTTTTGGGAAAAGGCCCGGTGCTTGTGAAGAAGTTGTGTTTTGGGAAAAGGCCCGGTGCCTGTGAAGAAGGCGAATGCCTGTGAAGAAGTTGTGTTTTGGGAAAAGGCCCGGTGCCTGTGAAGAAGGCGAATGCCTATGAAGAAGTTGTGTTTTGGGAAAAGGCCCGGTGCCTGTGAAGAAGGCGAATGCCTGTGAAGTTACAGTGCTTTGGAAAAGGCCCGGTGCCTGTGAAGAAGGCAAACGCATGTGAAGCTTGCCGCCCATGACACTCTCACGTAATAATGAGTGGGATTGTACATGCCCCGGAGTCCCCGGAGTGCCGCCCTCGGGCCTCGGGGGCTCCCGCCCATGCCCAGTGGCAGCACTTAGCTCCGCGCTGGTGAGAAGACGTCGAAGACTAGACTAGGTGTCGGATGCGGCTTCTTTCATTTGCTTTCCGCAGTTGGCGTGTTTGTTCCTATTTGAAGTTTTTCTGAAACTGTTGCCATTTCGAGCTTGCGACTCTCTCATTTCACTTATTCGACTTGTTCTCTCCCGCGCAAGGTCTCGCAAGGGGGGAGCGTGGGCACCCTCGCGAGTATTTTTCTGCCCAGTAATTTGGAACTTCCTTGATTCGAGTCCGTTGCGGGAGCACCCCTCCCAGTCTGTGCCCCACGGGCATCACAACACGGTCGCGGGGTTTTGGGTCGGTTCCCCTCACTACCAAGGTTGGATACTACCCCTGCTGACTAAACTCTGCAGGACACAAAGGCGCAGGATGAGGCACTAGCCTCGGGAGGCGAGGGCCGCGACGAGCCCCCTAAGATAAGTGATTTCCACGCACATGCACACAGAATGAAAACATCACGCATAAGAAGTGGGAACAACACACCAATCAAAACAGCAACAGTTCAGCACACCCCTCGGGGCAACGGATTATATTCTTTTTGTGCAGGAGAGAAAGGAAAGCAAAAGGGGGGACAACTTGCTCGGCGCAAGCTCTCAGCGAAGGCTCGTGCCGCCTCCGGAGCTCAGCTGGATTCTGCCTCCCGCTTCACCGGAGCGCGGCGGCGGGCCGACCCGCTGCCCTCTCCCAGACGAGGGCGACGACGAGGGGGCTGGTCGCGACCACCACTGGAGGAGCTGCTACCCGAAGGGGAGTCGCCGGAGCCTGGCGGATCTCGGGCCCCGCTGCCCGCGCGCCTTCCGCCCCCTTCACCCCAACCAATGTCGGGGCTGGGCGCGTGGCCGCGGTCGTCGTCTTTGGGGCAGCATCCGGCACGGCGGCCGTCTTCCCCGAACACCCTCACGTAGAGGGCGGCGTCGCCGTCAAACTTGAAGTGCAGAGTGCAACGTCGGTGCAGGCCGGGCGCGGGGGCAAATGTTTGCCAGCCACGGGTCAAGGCTGCCTCCCCGGCGGTGGAGACCTCCAGGGTAGCCCAAGAGGCCCTGCTGCAGCAACCATCTGCGTGAAGCCAAAGGCCGCCTGGGGCACCAGCCGGAAGCTCACCTATGAAGAAACGGGGAAGTTGGAGCCAGGTGCTGGTCGGGTCCGCCGACCACATGACGAACTCCGACAACACCTCCACCGAGCGGAAGCGCGGCCTTGGGGGTCGCGCAGCCCCAGCATACCTCTCGGTGGCAGACGAACACCCACCGCTGTGCAGAGGGCTGCTTCCACGGCCCCGGGAGGCTGCAACAGGGGCAGTGGGGTGCTTGCGAGGGCGGCCCCGGCCGCGCTTGGTCGGAGGGGAGCCGGGCCCTTCCTGGCGAGCCTTCCCTTTCTCCGCGACCGAGAACCTCTTCGGCGGAGCCATGGGGATGGCGAGCGGCCGAGAAGAAGACGGAGAGTAGCAAGGAGGGATGGATTAGAAGGGCTCGCTCGTCCTGTACATATAGCCAAGGGAGGCCAACCGTCGGCCTCCACGATCACAGGTAATCATGACCCGTTTTGCATGCAGGGACTTGTCAAAATCGTGCAACTACCGAGGCGTCGTGGGGGAGCCAGGACGCCCACGTCCAATCAACCGCCACGCGGCGCCCAAGGCCGCAGGCTCTCGGGCCCGTGGCGCTTCGCACTTGCCTCTTCGCTTCTCTGCTAAGCCAAGTCCAAGCGCGCCTTGGGCCCGGGGGCTACTGTCGGTGTTCTGGGAACGGGGGTACCCAGACTTGCCTGCCTGCGGCCTGCGGCGTGGCTCAAGGAGTGGCCCAGTACGGCCCATCTTCATCAGTACATGCCCAAGACCCTCGCGAGGGGGCAAGCCTCGCGGGGAAGGACGACAGGAGGCTTCCTCAGGCACGGCCTTATCAGGCTGGCTCGCGAGGAGGCAGAGAGATCAAGGTGGGGTACCTCACGAGGTGCCCGTGACGCAAGCCATGACGACCAAGGCCAGGCGGGCGTCGGCCTGCGCAGAGTCCTTGTTTCCCCTTTGGTGCAAAGGGGGCAAGCGCAGGCAAGGGTATCAAGCAAAGGCAACCATTTCGGTGCAACAAGACCAAGACCAGCAGGACGGCAGAATGGAGGTCATCGTGGAGCCCAAGCCAGCGTCATCATCAGGGTCTTTGGCAGGCGAGGACCAACTTTAGTCAGGATAAGTGTACTAGATGTTCCCCTTCAAAATGGCCAATTGTTGGCACCCTTCCCGCTCAATATTTGGGAAGAGGCCCAGGGCCTCCGCCTATAAATAGGACTATCCACCCCCAGGGTAGAGGCATCGGCATCTGATCTGGAGACCAACCAGAGAGAAGAATCTTGGACAACACCACCATAGGAACAGACCCTCGCGAGGTTGTTCTTCCCTTGTATTGTTCATCATCAGCCCCAGAGGAAATCCACCACACCACACACTGGAGTAGGGTATTACACCACAATGGTGGCCTGAACCAGTATAAATCTTGTGTCCTTTGTGTTATTCTTTGTGTAGTTTAGATCCTAGCGAGGCGGTGAGACATGAGTAGGCTGGGGGTGATCTCCGTGCGCACCCCAGTGTTCGAACCTCAAGGGTCTGCCGGAACCCGAAATCCGACACTAGCACCTAGGCGCAAGAGGAAACAAACATCAGGCATAATGCTTGATAGGTTAACTAAATCTAGAGGAGGAAGAATGGAGATCCGTTTTGAGGCAGGTTTAAAAAGGCCACGTGATGCTATAGAGTCAGCCAAGTTAGTATAAGTGGCAGCGGTTGCCGTTAGGTGTCATGTACGTATCCTCCCAACATGGATTCATTACAGGAATGACAAAGACGAAACCCAGTTCAACACCTTCCTCGACCAATTATCTGTAAGTATGGTTATGTATGGAAACTAGTAATATCGTCTTGCTCTGTCCCATACTTTCTAGGTTGCTGATAATGAGACTCCCATAATTTTCAATAGATGAGGTTCAAGTTCGATAGCCAAGATGATGCAACCAGACAAGCCTGCACCCATGTTTTCAAGTCTGATCTACGATAGTATCGGTATAACTTGAGGAAAACTCACTTTGAAGGCAAGGCTAACAGTGAACTTTCCCAAACATCTCCAGTGGAAAATATATCGGATGAAGACTGGAGGGGCCTTGTTAAACACTGGTCTGATCCGAAGTATCAGGTACATTATATATATGTGATCAGATCACATGTTGAAGTCCTATTAGCGCATGTGCCACACAAATCTATCTTCTTGTAGGTGAACTGTTCAAAGAACAAGGCCAACCGTACGAAACTGAAATTCCAACAGACGACAGGATCTCGTAGCTATATTGCACACTGCGAGGCTCTTGTAATTAGCTGTTGTTTCACTCTTTTCGCTGTACCATATTATCAGATCTATATTGACTTGTTCGAAATGCAGACGAAAGCCTGCAAGGACCAAAAAGTACCTAAACCAAATGATGTGGAAGTCTTCAAGGACTGTCACACCAGCAAGAAGAAGGGCATGACTACACCAGTCAAAGCCACTGTTGTAAGTCCTTGATGTCTACTACACAACCTTCTTCTTGTAGACGTTGTTGGGCCTGCAAGTGCACAGGTTTGTAGGACAGTAGCAAATTTCCCTCAAGTGGATGACCTAAGGTTTATCAATCCGTAGGAGGCGTAGGATGAAGATGGTCTCTCTCAAACAACCCTGCAACCAAATAACAAAGAGTCTCTTGTGTCCCCAACATACCCAATACAATAGTAAATTGTATAGGTGCACTAGTTCGGCGAAGAGATGAAGATACAAGTGCAAAATAGATAGTAGATATAGGTTTTTGTAATCTGAAATAATAAAAACAGCAAGGTAACGAGCGGTAAAAGTGAGCGTAAACGGTATAGCAATGATAGGAAACAAGGCCTAGGGTTCATACTTTCACTAGTGTAAGTTCTCTCAACAATAATAACATAGATAGAACATATGACAAGCCCTCAACATGCAACAAAGAGTCACTCCAAAGCCACTAATAGCGGAGAACAAACGTAGAGATTATGGTCGGGTACGAAACCACCACAAAGCTATTCTTTCGGATCGATCTATAAAAGAGTTCGTACTAGAATAACACCTTAAGACACAAATCAACCAAAACCCTAATGTCACCTAGATACTCCATTGTCACCTCAAGTATCCATGGGCATGATTATACGATATGCATCACACAATCTCAGATTCATCCAACCAACATAAAAGTACTTCAAAGAGTGCCCCAAAGCTACTACCGAAGAGTCAAGAACGTGTGCCAACCCCTATGCATAGGTTCCCAAGTGTCACGAAACCCGCAAGTTGATCACCAAAACATACATCAAGTGGGTCAATAGAATAACCCATCGTCACCACGGTTATCCCACGCAAGACATACATCAAGTGTTCTCATAAAAGACTCAATCCGATAAGATAACTTCAAAGGGGAAACTCAATTCATCACAAGAGAGTAGAGGGGGAGGAACATCATAAGATCCAACTACAATAGCAAAGCTCGGGATACATCAAGATCGTGCCATAGAGGAACACGAGAGAGAACACGAGAGAGAGAGAGATCAAACACATAGCTACTAGTACATACCCTCAGCCCCGAGGGTGAACTACTCCCTCCTCGTCATGGATAGCGCCGGGATGAGGAAGATGGCCTCCGGTGATGGGATCCCCCTCCAGCAGGGTGCCGGAACAGGGTCCCGATTGGTTTTTGGTGGCTACAAAGGCTTGCGGCGGCGGAACTCCCGATCTATTTTCTATTCTGGAAGTTTTAGGGTACGTAGGTATATATGGGTGCATGGGGGGTATGTCGGTGGACCTCCGGGTTGCTCACGAGGTAGGGGGGCGCGCCCTCCCACCCTTGTGGGCAGCCCAGGACTCCCCTGGCGTGCACTCCAAGCCCATCAGGTTGGTTTCCTTCCAAAATTAACTTCTCCAGTTGATTTCGTTCCGTTTTGACTCCGTCTGATATTCCTTTTCCTCGAAACACTGAAATAGGCATAAAACAGCAAATCTGGGTTGGGCCTCCGGTTAATAGGTTAGTCCCAAAAATAATATAAAAGTGTACAATAAAGCCCAATATTGCCTAAAACATTAGATAAAGTAGCATGGAGCAATCAAAAGTTATAGATACGTTGGAGACGTATCAAGCATCCCCAAGCTTAATTCATGCTCGTCCTCGAGTAGGTAAATGATAAAAAAGTATTTTTGATGCGGAGTGATACTTTGGCATAATTTCAATGTAAATCTTCTTAATTGTGGTATGAATATTCAGATCCGAAAGATTCAAGACAAAAGTTCATATTGACACAAAAATAATAATACTTCAAGCATACTAATCAAAGCAATCATGTCTTCTCAAAATAGCATGGCAAAAGAAAGTTCATCCCTACAAAATCATATAGTTAGGCTATGCTTCATTTTCGTCACACAAAGATGTTCCCAACTTCTATACCTCCGATGACAAGCCAAGCAATTGTTTCATACTTAAATAATCTCAAACTTTTTCAACCTTCACGCAATACATGAGCGTGAGCCATGGATATAGCACTATGGGTGGAATAGAATATGATGATGGGGATTGTGTGGAGAAGACAAAAATGGAGAAAGTCTCACATTGACGAGGATAATCAATGGGCTATGGAGATGCCCATCAACTGATGTCAACATGAGGAGTAGGGATTTCCATGCAATGGATGCAACGGATGCACTAGAGCTATGAATGATCAACAAAAGAAAACTAGTGGGTGTGCATCCAACTTGCTTGCTCATGAAGACCTAGGGCATTTGAGGAAGCCCATCGTAGGAATATACAAGCCAAGTTCTATAATGAAAAATTCCCACTAGTATAAAAAGACAACTTATGAGACTCACTACATGAAGAACAAGGTGCTACTTTGAAGCACAATATATGAGACTCACTACATGAAGAACAAGGTGCTACTTTGAAGCACAAGTGTGGAAAAAGAGATAGTAGCATTGCCCCCTTTTTTATATTTTTTATTTTTTTTTGGCCTTTCTTTTTTCTTTTGGCCTTTCTTCTTTTTTTTTATTTGGGCAATGCTCTAATAATGATGATCATCACACTTCTATTGATTACAACATAAGGATTGCAACTCGAAACTTAGAACAAGATATGACTCTATATGAACGCCTCCGGTGGTGTACCGGGACGGTGCAATGAATCAAGAGTGACATGTATGAAATAATGCATGGTGGCTTTGCCACAAATACGATTTCAACTACATGATCATGCAATGGCAACATGACAAAAGTAATGTATGTCATGATGATGATGATGGAAGTTGCATGGCAATATATCTCGGAATGGCTATGGAAATGCCATAATAGGTAGGTATGGTGGCTCTTTTGAGGAAGATATAAGGAGGTTTATGTGTGATAGAGTGTATCGTATCACGGGGTTTGGATGCACCGGCGAAGTTTGCACCAACTCTCAAGGTGAGAAAGGGCAATGCACGGTACCAAAGAGGCTAGCAATGGCGGAAAGGTGAGAGTGCATATAATCCATGGACTCAACATTAGTAAAAAGAACTCATATACTTATTGCAAAAATTTAGAAGTCATCAAAAATCAAGTACTACGCGCATGCTCCTAGGGGGATAGATTGGTAGGAAAAGACCATCGCTCGTCCCCGACCGCCACTCATAAGGATGCACAAGCCAGGTACACTTCATGTTTCAAATTTGTTACACAACTTTAACCATACGTGCATGCTACGGGACTTGCAAACTTCAACACAAGCATTTCTCAAATTCATAATTACTCAACTAGCATGACTTTGATATTATCACCTCCATATCTCAAAGCAATTATCAAGCATCAAACTTATCTTAGTATTCAACGCACTCAAAAGAAAGTTTCACATATCTTGAATACCAAGTATATTAACATTAAGCAAACTACCGAGCTACTAACGACTCTCAAAATAATCTAAGTGAAGCATGAGAGATCAATAGTTTCTTCAAAACAAACCACCACCGTGCTCTAAAAGATATAAGTGAAGCACTAGAGCAAAAATTATCAAGCTCAAAAGATATAAGTGAAGCACATAGAGTATTCTAGCAAATTCCAATTTGTGTAAGGCTCTCTCTCATTAAAGAATTTCAGATCTTGATACTTTATTCAAACAGCAAGCAAAGCTAAATGAAACTACAATGCAAGGATAGCACAATTCATGTGAAGAAGCAAAAACTTAAGCTCAACCGATACTAACCGATAGTTCTTGAAGAAGAAAGGTGGGATGCCTACCGGGGCATCCCCAAGCTTAGATGCTTGAGACTTCTTGAAATATTATCTTGGGGTGCCTTGGGCATCCCCAAGCTTGATCTTTTGTGTCTCCTTAATTCCTCTCATATCATGGTTTCTCTTTTTATCAAAAGCTTCATTCACAACAAACTCAACAAGAACTTGTGAGATAGGTTAGTATAAACCAATGCAAAACATTATCATATTCTACTGTAACAAATCACTAACATTATTATTAAACATTGAATACTAAATCCCTCTGCATATTTAATACTCCTATCATCAAATATAATCATTAAACAAGCAAACATATGCAAACAATGCAACCATAACAGCAATCTGCCAAAACAGTACAGTCTGTAAAGAATGCAAGAGTATCAATACTTCCTTGACTCCAAAAATTATGAACTAAAATTACCACTGTAATAAATTTATCATAGCTCAATATGCAAAAATATTCAACGTTATACCATGCTCTGACTTTTCTAGGGAATTTTTGCAACAGCGGTAAACTTTCTGTTTTCAAACAGCAACATGCAAACTAGCAAACTAAGCATGGCAAAGGCTATCCTTGACTTTTTTTGAAACTAAAGAGGCAAAACACTATTCTAACTAACATCAAGCAAAAACTAACAAAATAAATTGACTCTCCAAGCAAAACACATATCATGTGGCGAATAAAAATATAGCTCCAAGTAAAGTTACCGATAGACGAAGACGAAAGAGGGGATGCCTTCTGGGGCATCCCCAAGCTTAGTTGCTTGGTTGTCCTTGAATATTACCTTGGGGTGCCTTGGGCATACCCAAGCTTAGGCTCTTGCCATTCCTTATTTCATAGTCCATCGGATCCTTACCCAAAACATGAAAACTTCAACCACACAAAACTCGTAAGCTCCGTTAGTATAAGAAAATAAAACCACCACTTAGGTACTGTAATGAACTCATTCTAAATTAATATTGGTGTAATATCTACTGTATTCTAACTTCTATATGGTTCGTACCACTTAATACTAGCCATAGATGCATCAAAATAAGCAAACAACACATAGAAAATAGAATCTGTCAAAAACAGAACAGTCTGTAGTGATCTGTATAAAACGTATACTTCTGGAACCCCAAAAATTATGAAATAAATTTCTGGACCTGAGAAATTTGTCTATTAATCATCTGAAAAAAGAATCAACCTAAAATCACTCTCCAGTAAAAAATGGAAGCTAATCTCGTGAGCACTAAAGTTTCTGTTTTTCACAGCAAGATCACATAAACTTCACCCAAGTCTTCCCAAAGGTTCTACTTGGCACTTTATTGAAACAAAAGCTATAAAACATGATTACTACAGTAGCATAATCATGTGGACACACAAAAACAGTAAATATAAATATTGGGTTATCTCCCAACAAGCGCTTTTCTTTAATGCCTTTTTAGCTAGGCATGATGATGACAATGATGCTCACATAAAAGATAAGAATTGAAACATAACGGGAGCATCATGAAGCATATGACTAGCACATTTAAGCCTAACCCACTTCCTATGCATAGGGATTTTGTGAGCAAACAACTTATGGGAACAATAATCAACGAGCATAGGAAGGTAAAACAAGCATAGCTTCAAGATTTTTAACACATAGAGAGGAAACTTGATATTATTGCAATTCCTACAAGCATATGTTCCTCCCTCATAATAATTTTCAGTAGCATCATGAATGAATTCAACAATATAACCAGCACCTAAAGCATTCTTTTCATGATCTACAAGCATAGAAAATTTACTACTCTCAACATAAGCAAATTTCTTCTTTATAGCATACGTATCATCACAATAATCATCATAGATAGGAGGCATGCTTTCATCATAATAAATTTGCTCATCAAAGCTTGGGGGACAAAAAATATCATCTCCATCAATCATAGCTTCCCCAAGCTTGTGGCTTTGCACATCATTAGCATCATGGATATTCAAGGAATTCATACTAACAACATTGCAATCATGCTCATCATTCAAAGATTTAGTGCCAAACATTTGTTAGATTTCTTCTCCTAGCACTTGAGCACAATTATCCTTTCCATCATACTCACGAAAGATATTAAAAAGGTGAAGCGTATGAGACAAACTCAACTCCATTTTTTTGTAGTTTTCTTTTATAAACTAAACTAGTGCTAAAACAAGAAACAAAAAGATTCAATTGCAAGATCTAAAGATATACCTTCACTTACCTAGCCTCCCCGACAACGGCGCCAGAAAAGAGCTTGATGTCTACTACACAACCTTCTTCTTGTAGACGTTGTTGGGCCTGCAAGTGCATAGGTTTCTAGGACAGTAGCAAATTTCCCTCAAGTGGATGACCTAAGGTATATCAATCCATAGGAGGCATAGGATGAAGATGGTCTCTCTCAAAAAACCCTGCAACCAAATAACAAAGAGTCTCTTGTGTCCCCAACACACCCAATACAATAGTAAATTGTATAGGTGCACTAGTTCGGCGAAGAGATGAAGATACAAGTGCAAAATAGATAGTAGATATAGGTTTTTGTAATCTGAAATAATAAAAACAGCAAGGTAACGAGCGGTAAAAGTGAGCGTAAACGGTATAGCAATGATAGGAAACAAGGCCTAGGGTTCATACTTTCACTAGTGTAAGTTCTCTCAACAATAATAACATAGATAGAACATATGACAAGCCCTCAACATGCAACAAAGAGTCACTCCAAAGCCACTAATAGCGGAGAACAAACGTAGAGATTATGGTCGGGTACGAAACCACCACAAAGCTATTCTTTCGGATCGATCTATAAAAGAGTTCGTACTAGAATAACACCTTAAGACACAAATCAACCAAAACCCTAATGTCACCTAGATACTCCATTGTCACCTCAAGTATCCATGGGCATGATTATACGATATGCATCACACAATCTCAGATTCATCCAACCAACATAAAAGTACTTAAAAGAGTGCCCCAAAGCTACTACCGGAGAGTCAAGAACGTGTGCCAACCCCTATGCATAGGTTCCCAAGTGTCACGAAACCCGCAAGTTGATCACCAAAACATACATCAAGTGGATCAATAGAATAACCCATTGTCACCACGGTTATCCCACGCAAGACATACATCAAGTGTTCTCATAAAAGACTCAATCCGATAAGATAACTTCAAAGGGGAAACTCAATTCATCACAAGAGAGTAGAGGGGGAGGAACATCATAAGATCCAACTACAATGGCAAAGCTCGGGATACATCAAGATCGTGCCATAGAGGAACACGAGAGAGAACACGAGAGAGAGAGAGATCAAACACATAGCTACTGGTACATACCCTCAGCCCCGAGGGTGAACTACTCCCTCCTCGTCATGGATAGCGCCGGGATGATGAAGGTGGCCTCCGGTGATGGGATCCCCCTCCGGCAGGGTGCCGGAATAGGGTCCTGATTGGTTTTTGGTGGCTACAAAGGCTTGCGGCGGCGGAACTCTCGATCTATTTTCTGTTCTGGAAGTTCTAGGGTACGTAGGTATATATGGGTGCATGGGGGGTACGTCGGTGGACCTCCAGGTTGCTCACGAGGTAGGGGGCGCGCCCAGGGGGGCGCGTCCTCCCACCCTCGTGGGCAGCCCGGGACTCCCCTGGCGTGCACTCCAAGCCCATCAGGTTGGTTTCCTTCCAAAATTAACTTCTCCAGTTGATTTCGTTCCGTTTTGACTCCGTCTAATATTCCTTTTCCTCGAAACACTGAAATAGGCATAAAATAGGAAATCTGGGCTGGGCCTCTGGTTAATTGGTTAGTCCCAAAAATAATATATAAGTGGATAATAAAGCTCAATATTGCCTAAAACAGTAGATAAAGTAGCATGGAGCAATCAAAAATTATAGATACATTGGAGACGTATCAGTCCTTAATCCTCATGCCTTTTAACTACTACTTACTTTGACTTGTGCCTTGAACTGCATGGTTTGCAGCCAATGTCTATTACTCTTTTCAATTTTATACACAATTGTCTTAGCGTATCATTGCACCTTACAAGGTTTAAAAGTGAGGAGTGATGTTCCTTTGATCTTGACCCGTAATCTAGTTCCGTGCTGGACTTGCCCACACAACGTTACAATTGCATGTTTGTCTTTTCTTAGTTGTTTTGTGATATGAATGATGTCATACTATTCTTACCGTATTATAAACTTCGTCTCTTTATCCTTAGCCCTCAATACAATGTGAAGAAATAGACAATACATTAGCGATTGTACATGGTCATATGTTTGGAACCTGGTTTTATTATGTACTTTGCAATAAAATACAACTAATATTTTACATGGGTTCACCAGAATAAGTTCTGTATATATACCAAAGCTATTTTGTTTGGTTTTGCTGCCTCCTTAATATCTTCTGTTCTGGTACTACTAATGTAAAACCTCAAATTTTCAGCGAGCTATGGAAAAAATGGTGGAACCGCCACCTTCTGAAGGTGGCGAGGCAACTATAACCGCACTGTCAGCTCTTGCTGCAGTGGGTCAGTACCTGTCCACTAACAGTGCCAAAAGCACGTTCCTGCGTAATACTGGGTCGGTTGTTAAGGCAATATCGTCCAAACTGCCTCATGATCAAGATATGCAAGCTCAAAGCAATGTTGTATCTGCGCTCCAGACACAAGTCCATTCCCTAACAGAGGCCCTTTGTGAAACAAGGAAAAACATTGCTCAATGTCGTCAAGATATGCATGGTTTTGAAACCAGACTATCAGACATTTGCTATGTTGTTCAGGAGCCTAGGGGAAATGAAGGCGAGGGTTATGGTGCTCCATCGGACAGTACAGCATGAAAACGTAACAGTCAGGTCAAATGAACCGAGCTTATGAACTTCTGGTGGTGCATTTATCTGCTAGACTGTTAAGTTTTATGCCAACCTTCCTTTTGTTATATAGTTGTAATTTGTTTTGGTGCGATACAAAATTTATTCTTAACGTGCAACCACCGGCTGAAGAAAACAGCAAGCCATTTTTGTATAGTGTAGGGTGTTCCCTATATTTGCATTGGTGGCGATCTTTGATGCCGAGTGGATGTAATCTGTGCAATCGCCTTAATAGCCTAGCGTTAGTTTCGGCCTTATTTATTTCCTAATCTTCTTTTTCACTAGTTTGCTAGTGGCCGCAACTACCCATGGGCCATATACGGGCCGTAGGATCCATGGGTCTCCTACGGGCCGTTGATAAATGGGCCTGTAATCGGTGGGCCTCGGGCCATCGATAAATGGGCCTGTAATCGATGGGCCTCGGGCCGTCGGATAAATGGGTCTACATGGGCCGTAATCGGGCGTAATTGGTATCGGCCCAGCACGGTAACGGGCCATTAACAGGCCGTAGGACTGCAAAAGCTTAATTTTGTCACAGGCATACGGGTCGTTAATGGGCCAGAATATAGGACGGGCTAGCCAGAAACGGGCCGACTCTTGCCATGGGCCGAATTTGGCCCATTAGGGTAACAGGCCAGTAACGGGCCGACTCTTGCCATGGGCCGAATTTGGTCCATTTGTGGAACATGCCAGTAACGGGCCGACTCTTGCCATGGGCCCAATTTGGCCCATTATGGGAGTAGGCTAGTAACGGGCCGGAAGTAATCGAGGGCTGAAAAGGAGCCCAACAACGTATGGGCCGTCAATAGGCCGAAAGCTAACACGGGCTGGAAACGGCCCATGTAAATCACGTGTCGTTAACGGGTACAAAGAAAATTACCGTTCATTATGGGCTAGAGTCACCGTGGGCCTGTGAAGGGCCAAAAGATACGAAGGCCTCATACGGGCCGAAAGACGTCGTGGGCCATACATGGGCCGAAAGTGAAATGGGCTAGTGTTATATTCGACAGCCCACATGAAGTTGTTGGGCCGATTTCTTTTAGTGCCCAACGGGCCGTAAAATGGGCTATTTGCGAAGAGACCATTAACAGGCTTTTCATGGGCCAGCCCGTTAACTTTTGACCAAGTCAAACGGGTCGGCTTTGTAAGCTAAATGGGCCAGTGGTGGGCCGTGGCACGTGTCGACATATCATAGGCGCCTATCTGACCCACTGACGAGCTGACATGTGTTTCGTCCGGCCAATAAGAATTTTACACGTGGAAATTTCCCATTGGTCGGGGCTGTTAACGGGTTATCGGATCCAAAACCCGACCCGATAGCTTAACGGCGTTCCGTTACGGTGGATGCCACGTGTCGGTCACCCTTGACGAAAGCACTTCCGTGACGCGCGATTTATCGTCATGGAAGTGGACACTTCCGTGATGATAATTTTGGTAATGTCATGGAACACTTCTACGACAACACAGGTATGACTATCTTGATTCTGTCATAAATTTGTCATGGATGTACATGCATGACAAAAAAGGCGACCTACTGTGACAAACACGTATCATCACGGAAGTGTATTTTTTTTTGTAGTGGAGGTAAAGATTTATATATGGGAAGTCATATTTTTGGTTCCGGAAAAAGGTGCTGTTTTTTCGGTATTGTACCAGGAAGCTTCCAAAAGGTTCCAGAGGATTCCGGAGGGGTTTGTATGTCCACAAGTGATCCACCACATCCCAAGGGCTGGCATGGGCTGAGGGGAGGTGCCCTGGCCTTATTTGGCTAGGCGCACCAAGTCCTCAAAAGCCTATGTGGCTAGGGAAGGGAAAAAAGGGGAGTCCTAGTAGGAATAGGATTGGACTTGGAGTCCAAGTCTTCTCCCCCTTGGTGCCAACTCCTATTAGAAGTAGGGCTGGACTCCTAGCCCTCCCACGCATATAAATATAGAGGAGGGGCGCAGCTAGGCAGCCCAACACATTGGCCTTAGCTGCTGCCCCCTCTCTCCCTCCCAGCATAGTTCTCGTCCACGGTTCTTCGCTTAGCAAAGTGTTGTCGTTACTCCACCACCACCATCACCACCATGCCGTCATGCTAGTTGTGATCCCATCTACTTCTCCGCCTTATCATGCTGGATCAAGGAGGAGGATAAGTCATCGAGCCAAACATGTGCTAAACTCGGAGGTGTCGTCCGTTCGGCAGTAGATCGGCTGGATCGTGATCGGACCGCGAAGAGTACGACTACATCAACCGTGTTATATATGCTTCCGCTTTCGGTCTACGAGGATACGTAGACACACTCTCCCCTCTCGTTGTTATGCTTCTCCTAGATAGATCTTTGGTGTTTGTAGGAAATTTTTTGATTTTCATGCTTTGTTCCCCTATAGGTGGTCGCATGGAATGTTGTCTTTTATATCGATTTCTTCTACTGCCTCCCTTCGGTAAAACGATCGCCATTTCTTCATATGAACTGGTAATTTGACGTTCTTGGTCTTGTTGGATTCGTATGAATGATGCCGATCTACTTCTGATTTTAGATCTTGATTTGGAGCACTTTGGAAAAATGACTTTTTCCACCTTCAAAATGGCTAGGTCTGGGTCTTGGATGTCCACTGTTTGAACTCCTTTCATCGTGCTAAGTACTTGGGAAATCCATCTAACCTACAAGTCACACAAAGATAAAGAAAACTAATAAGAACCAACTAAGAATAAATATTATGCAATGCTCATGGTGAAAAGGATAAAAACTAGAAATCATGCATATGGACATATAATTGGCTCAATGGAACATGATATGACTTGATATACAAAGATAATGTGCAACAAATGAGCTCCAAAGATGCATAAAATATGGAGCCATCAACCTCCCCAAGATTAAGCCTTGCTCGTCCTCGAGTAAGAAGGTTGACTATCTAAGCTCATTGTTGCTAACTCTAAGCACACATTGAAAGCCAAAGTCCAAAAGAGATATCCATGTTCATCTTGCAAGTTTGCAAAAGTTAGCTAGCATGGGAGTAATACCTGCAATCCTCTTAGTTCCACTGCATGGAGGTCAAGAAAGAAGAAATATTTTTGTAGAGTCCAAATTCCCATTGCCAAAGGTTTAGAGAGAATGTCAATATTATATTGGGAACATAGTAATGACTATCATAGACAAATAAATCATGCATCAGCGATCACTTCAAAAACACCAACCCGAGGCATAGCAGGTACAATAGTGTAACACCCCAAAATTTTAATCATATTTCTGTTAAGTAAAATTTGGCCACAAATAAAATTTTGAGCTATATGAGGTCATTTATTAACTTCAGAGCCTTTTCTGTTTTCTGTTTTCCAAAATTCTTCCCTTTATATAGAATCTTTGTAAAATATTATGGGCTTTGGTAGCTTTCTTAAACCTTTCCGTTTGTATTTTAAATAAAAGTAGGAAATATTCTCATAATAAAATTTGCCACAAAATAATTCTTTTAATAGCATTTTCAATATCTGAAATGCTTCTATTGCACCAAGACCCTTTTAAATAATTCTTTCAAAATCCCACAAAATTTATGAGAGGTTGGGTGATGCCTATATATCACTCTTATGCAAAACCCCAACTTAATCCTTTGAAAATTTTGAGTGAAGCACTCTCTTTTCAATTCTGGCCCATTCCTAAGTTACAACTACAACCCCAATATTCCTAGCTCCAATAATTCTGAAAGTTTTCCATCTTGTAGTCCTTCCAACCAAAACCTTAAGCCTAGAATATCAGATCCATTTGCATCTTTTAAGTACACCTAATACTCCTGTGTAGTTTATGTCCGGAACTGTATTCTGGTAAAATTTGCACAAACAGGTTTCTCTTCTTGCCAAACTAACTCCGGCATCATATCTATCATCTAAAGAGACCCCATCCTGTCAAGTTTGGAATCCAACAAAGTCCCCTAGCTAGCCCTGTCATTTCATCAAACACCTGGTGGGCATGACAGAAACGTTGTCACTTCCTAAACTGCAATGGACACTTGGTCATTTGGCCAAACAGACATGTCCATCATCTCCACAAGACCAAGAGCAGCCAGTCCACAGAATCTCAACAACAGAAGAGCCGTCTAGGTAGCCCTGGCATTTTGTCGAACACTCAACATGCACGTCCAGAGCGTGGCCAGAGTGCCTGTACTACAGCCAGTGGCATAGAGCTCTTGCCGCCGCTCTGTTGCCTCCACCTCTCGTCCTGATCCTCCTACGGATCAGCCTGACCACCTGGAAGCTCACCAACACCCTCGCTTGGCCTCTAGCGCCGGCCACCGCCATCCATGACGACCAAGAACGCCGCCCGACGAGTCTTGCTCGGCCATGTCTCCGCCAAACCCGCCTGGCGCGCCCCGAGCCACCTACCTTTTCCCCTAGGCATAAATGCAGCCGCCAGCACCATCGCCTACCTCCATTGGCCACGCCTGCCGTCGTAATGATCGTCGCTGTAATGATCGCCGCCGCCGTGCTTATCCCCTGGACACCGTGGGAACTGACCTCGAAGGGCTATAAAATCCACCCCAGGCCCTCGACCAGCATCACATCACTCTCCCTCTCCCATGTTGATCCTCCCGTAGCAGCAAAACGACCGGAGACGGTTGTCTTCTTCTTCTCCGGCAGCTGCCGCCGCCGCCACTGTCTGGATGGTTCCGATGCTGTCCGGCCCTCCCTCTCCTATATTTCTCCACCCCTATCCTCCTTGAGCACCCACTGACCCATCCCCGTGATCAATTTTGCTCGGGAGCCACCGTAGTCGAAACACCCAATTCGTCTCCGCCGGAGCTCCTCGGGTGAGCTCGCCGCCGGCGAATCTATCCACCCCTACAACCATGGCGAGCACCGGAAGGATAGCCACGACACCCTGAGCACCCCCGTGTGCTCAGAACTCTGAGGGGAGCCGCCGTTCACCGGCGAGGATCGCCGCAGCCCGCCTCTATTCTGCTGGAGAGAGAGGCGTGCGCGAAGACCGGTCAAACCTGACCAGTGGGCCAGGCAGGCCCACTATCAGTGACCGAAACCCCACCGAGTGGTCGCTAAGTGAATGCGTATTTCTAAAAGTACATCTCCACCTCCGGCAAGCGTAATTCTGGCTGAACCGTTTTCTTTTTCCGTTTTAATTCAAATTCAGATTTGACCCTAACTTTGACTGCCTCTAATTTTTAAAACACAACTCCAAATGACTTGATTCGTTTTCTGTTATTTTTCAAATTCCATCTAGTTTATTTTAGTATTTATTTCAAAAATTTCCAAATAACTTTTTAGCACTGTTTTGGCTCTATGTGGTAAGTGTAATATTTTGAGAAGAGGAAAACGAAGGGGAGATTCTCAAAGTTTTGGAATGCGCCCAATCTTTCTGCATGCTTAAGGAAAGCATCTTGAACACATGATATGGTGAATGCGTAGGTGTTTGTTTGCAAGTAAAACCGAGTTATGAATTTGTTTAACTCATATAGAATTTGCATATTACTAGTCATACATGCGTGATCACTTTGATGGTATTTTATCTTCATTTAAACATGAAGCACAAGTGAGTATGGTTATTGTCACATGCCACATATGCCGGTGTTGGTCCAGGCTAATTTGCAGGAAGAATTGGTCACGAGAAAAGTGACCGTGAGACTAAAATCTCCTTGTGACGAGAATGATCAGTGAGGGTATGTTGGGACATACCAGGTGGTGACCCTGTTGGGTACTGCCAAGGATTTATATTGCGCTAATCACTGTAGAAAAACTTAAGCTTCCTAAGTTGACCATAGATCGACTCTTGCTCCGATAACCCCCATACTGATTTCGTGCTACCACTTGCCCCTGCCACAAGTAGGGTATGGTTTAGTAAGTTGTTAACCCCTTTCCCTGCACACACCATACAGAGAGGCCGCGATGAAGGTTTCCAGGTACCGGTTGCAATGCGAGTCAGGGGGCATGGGTGTATCCGGCTGGCCGAGAGGGGACACCCCTTGTAATCCACGTGTGTTAATAATGATCACATGCTACTCGAGATGATGGTCTCCCCGCCTTGGAATTTCTCTTGAACGATGCTTCCGGTGATTCCTGGCATCCGGAAAGTTAATCTGGTGTGTTCTGGTCAGGTGTGTTTTCAGCCCAAAGGCTGTAATGGGAATTAGTTAGCCTCTCGGTGTTGGCTAGAGAAATCCTATACACGTGGGTAAAGAGTACAACATGTCCAGAGTGTAAGACCTATTCGAATAGCCATGTCCGCAGTTAAGGACTACAGTCTGGGTTGGTCAAGTGTCGGTCTTAGTGTCACTCTCCGGAGGGAATAATTAAATTGATCATGGTTCATTTTGCAGGATAATTATTGTCACTACTGGTGCTATTATGAATATTATTATTGAAATGAATAATTTTGTGGACTAACCTTTTCCTCTTATGAGCAACCTTGAGTATCTCTTGGGATGGCTAGACTACCCGGGATAGTCATTTCCATTTTAGTTTCTGAGTATCACTTGGGATGGGTAGTCCACCTGGATACCTGTGTTATTATTGTCGTATAAGCCCTCTATGAGGCGTTGCTTCATAAACCCGACCGTGGCATTTATTTTAACGACCTTGATACGTATCCAACGTATCTACTTTTCCAAACACTTTTGCCCTTGTTTTGGACTCTAACTTGCATGATTTGAATGGAACTAACCCAGACTGACGATGTTTTCAGCAGAATTGCCATGCTATTATTTTTGTGCAGAAATAAAAGTTCTTGGAATGACCTGAAAATCCATGGAGACACGTTTTGGAATTAATAAAAAATATTGGTGAAAGAATCAACGTAAGGGGGCCCACACCCTGTCCACGAGGTTGCAGGGCGTGCCCCCTGCCTCGTGGGCCCCCTGGACCTACACTGACCTCAACTCCAACTCCATATATTCACATTCGGGGAGAAAAAATCAGAGAGAAGGATTCATTGTGTTTTACGATACGGAGCCGCCGCCAAGCCCAAATCTTCCTCGGGAGGCTGGTCTGGAGTCCGTTCGGGGCTCCATAGAGGGGAATCTGTCACCATCATCATCATCAACCATCCTCCATCACCAATTTCAGATCTGAACCTATTATGTTATCATGAATATATGTGAGTTCTTTATCCTATCTTGCAAGTCAATAGTCACCTACTATGTGTTATGATCCAGCAACCCCGAAGTGACAATAATCGGGACCACTCCCGGTGATGAGCGTAGTTTGAGGAGTTCGTGTATTCACTAAGTGCTAATGATTTGGTCCGGTACTCTATTAAAAGGAGGCCTTAATATCCCTTAGTTTCCAATAGGACCCCACTGCCACGGGAGGGTAGGACAAAAGATGTCATGCAAGTTCTTTTCCATAAGCACGTATGACTATATTCGGAATACGTGCCTACATTACATTGATGAACTGGAGCTAGTTCTGTGTCACCCTATGTTATAACTGTTGCATGATGAATTGCATCCGACATAATTATCCATCATTGATCCATTGCCTACGAGCTTTTCACATATTGATCTTTGCTTAGTTACTTCTTCGTTGCCACTTTTACTATTACTATAAAGTTGCTATTGTTACTTTTGCCACCGTTACCATTACTTCCATACTACTTTTCTACTAAATACATTCTGCAGATATTAAGTCTTTCGGGTGTGGTTGAATTGAAAACTCAGCTGCTAATACTTGAGAATATTCTTTGGCTCCCCTTCTGTCGAATCAATAAATTTGGGTTGAATAATCTACCCTCGAAAACTGTTGTGATCCCCTATACTTGTGGGTTATCAAGACCTTTTTCTGGCGTTGTTGCCGGGGAGCATAGCTCTATTCTTTGAGTCACTTGGGATTTATATCTATTGATCACTATGAGGAACTTGAAAGATGAAATAACCAAGATTTTTCCCTCAACTACGAGGGGAGGTAAGGAACTGCCTTCTAGCTCTGCACTTGATTCACCTTCTGTAATGAGTAAATTTGCGACACCTACACCTATACCTGCTATTGATTCTGATATATCGCATCTTATTGATGATGCCACTTCTGCTATGCATGATGCTTATGATGAAACTACTTCTCTGCTTGATAATATTGTGCCATTAGGTGAATTTCTTGATGAACAAGTTGCTAGGGTTAGAGAGAATGAAATTATTGAAACTGATAATATTGATGAAAGTGATGATGAAGATTCTCCCCCTAGATATGAATTGCCTGTTGTACCTAAGGATTATGTTATGGATGAAGAAACTGCTAGAGACTTCCTTGCTTGCAATGATAGATATGATCTTAAGAAACGGTTAGCTAAGCTGAAAGAAAAGTCTTTGAATGCTAGAATGCAATATGACCCTGCTTTTGCTACTTCACCTATCTGTGTTACCGATAAGGATTATGATTTCTCTGTCGATCCTGAGTTAATTACTTTGGTTGAATCTGATCCTTTTTATGGCTATGAATCTAAAACTGTTGTGACACATCTTACTAAATTGAATGATATAGCCACCCTATTTACTCATGAGGAAAAAATTCGCTATTACTATATCCTTAAATTGTTTCCTTTCTCATTAAAGGGTGATGCTAAGATATGGTTTAATTCTCTTTCTCCTGGTTGTGTGCGTAGTCCCCGGGATATGATTTATTACCTCTCTGCAAAATATTTTTTTGCTCATAAGAAACAAGCTGCCTTAAGGGAAATATTTAATTTTGTGCAAATTGAAAAAGAGAGTCTCCCACAAGCTTGGGGGAGGCTTCTCCGATTACTGAATGCTTTGCCTGATCATCCTCTCAAGAAAAATGAAATACTTGATATCTTTTATAATGGGCTAACCGATGCTTCCAGAGACCACCTGGATAGTTGTGATGGTTATGTTTTCAAGGAAAGAACTATTGAGGAAGCTGAATTGCTATAGAATAATATCTGGAGTAATGATAATGATTGGACACTTTCTGAACCAACTGCTAAGCCTACTCCGAAGAAAAGGGGTATTCTATTTCTCAGTCCTAAAGATATGCAAGAGGCAAAGAAATTTATGAAAGAAAAAGGTATTAAAGCTGAAGATGTTAAGAATTTACCCCCTATTGAAGAAATACATGGTCTTAATAACCCGACACATGTAGTAAAGATAAATTTTCTCTATAGATTTGATGAAGGTGATATTCCTCGTAATAAGTCTGCTAGTCAATGCTTGGATGAGTTTGATAATTTTATTGTTAAACAAGAGAACTTCAATGCTTATGTTGGTAGACAATTGAAACGCAATGCTTATATGATAGAACACTTGAGTGATTATATGTCTAGAGTTAAGGGTGACCTTAAGCTTATTAGTAAACATGCATCCATGATTACCACTCAAATAGAACAAGTACTTAAGGCACAAGATGATTTGCTCAATGAATTAAATAATAAGAACAATGATAATGTTGTTAGAGTTATGAATAGAGGTGGTAAAATGACCCAGGAACTTTTGTATCCTAAGGGCCATCCTAAGAGAGTTGAACAAGATTCTCAGAGAACTAATGTTGATGCACCTAGTCCTTCTAATAAGAAGAAAAAGAAAAATGATAGGACTTTGCATGCTTCTAGTGAACCCGTTATTGATACACCTGAGAATCCCAATGATATGTCTATTTCTAATGTTGAAACACAATCTGGTAATGAACATGAGCCTAGTGATAATGTTAATGATGATGTTCATGTTGATGCTCAACCTAGTAATAAAAATGATGTAGAGATTGTGAAGGAAATATGCCCTAGAGGCAATAATAAAGTTATTATTTATTTCCTCATATCATGATAAATGTTTATTATTCATGCTAGAATTGTATTAACCGGAAACATAATACATGTGTGAATACATAGACAAACATATAATCACTAGTATGCCTCTACTTGACTAGCTCGTTAATCAAAGATGGTTATGTTTCCTAACCATAGACATGTGTTGCCATTTGATTGATGGGATCACATCATTAAGAGAATGATGTGATTGACATGATCCATTCCGTTAGCCTAGCACTTGATCGTTTAGTATATTGCTATTGCTTTCTTCATGACTTATACATGTTCCTGTAACTATGAGATTATGCAACTCCCGTTTACCGGAGGAACACTTTGGGTGCTACCAAACGTCACAACGTAACTGGGTGATTATAAAGGAGTACTACAGGTGTCTCCAAAGGTACATGTTGGGTTGGCGTATTTCGAGATTAGGTTTTGTCACTCCGATTGTCGGAGAGGTATCTCTGGGCCCTCTTGGTAATGCACATCACTATAAGCCTTGCAAGCAATGTAGCTAATGAGTTAGTTACAGAATGATGCATTACGTAACGAGTAAAGAGACTTGCCGGTAACGAGATTGAACTAGGTATTAGATACCGACGATCGAATCTCGGGCAAGTAACATGCCGATGACAAAGGGAACAACGTATGTTGTTATGCGGTTTGACCGATAAAGATCTTCGTAGAATATGTGGGAGCTAATATGAGCATCCAGGTTCCGCTATTGGTTATTGACCGGAAACGTGTTTCGGTCATGTCTACATTGTTCTCGAACCCGTAGGGTCCGCACGCTTAAGGTTTTGATGACAGTTATATTATGAGTTTATATGTTTTGATGTACCGAAGGAGTTCGGAGTCCCGGATGAGATCGGGGACATGACGAGGAGTCTCGAAATGGTCGAGACGTAAAGATCGATATATTGGACGACTATATTCGGACTTCGGAAAGGTTCCGAGTGATTCGGGTATTTTTCGGAGTACCGGAGAGTTACGGGAATTCGCCGGGGAGTATATGGGCCTTATTGGGCCATACAGGAATAGAGGAGAGAGGCCGAAAGGAAGGAGGCGCGCAGCCCCCCTCTGGTCCGAATTGGACAAGGGGTGCAGCCCCCTTTTCCTTCCTCCTCTCCCCCTCTTTCCCCCCTTCTCCTACTCCAACAAGAAAGGAGGGAGTCCTACTCCTCGGTGGGAGTAGGACTCCCCTTGGCACGACCCCTCCTAGGCCAGCCACCCCCTCCCCCTTGCTTCTTTATATACGGGGGAAGGGGGCACCCTAGAACACACAAGTTGATCTACGTGATCATTCCTTAGCCGTGTGCGGTGCCCCCCTCCACCATATTCCACCTCGGTCATATCGTCGCGGAGTTTAGGCGAAGCCCTGCGTCGGTAGAACATCATCGTCGTCACCATGCCGTCGTGCTCACGGAACTCATCCCCGACACTTTGCTGGATCGAAGTCCGGGGATCGTCATCGAGCTGAACGTGTGCTGAACTCGGAGGTGCCGTACGTTCGATACTTGGATCGGTTGGATCGTGAAGACGTACGACTACATCAACCGCGTTGTCATAATGCTTCCGCTTACGGCCTACGAGGGTACGTGGACATTACTCTCCCCTCTCGTTGCTATGCATCACCATGATCTTGCGTGTGCGTAGGATTTTTTTTGAAATTACTACGTTCCCCAACAGATTGAACCTGTTGTTAATCTTGATAACCCACAATCAAAGAATCAACGTTATGATAAGAGAGACTTCGTTGCTAGGAAGCACGGTAAAGAAAGAGAACCATGGGTTCAGAAACCCATGCCTTTTCCTCCTAGGCCATCCAAGAGAAAAGGATGATGAGGATTTTGAGCGCTTTGCTGAAATGATTAGACCTATCTTTTTACGTATGCGTTTGACTGATATGCTTAAAATGAATCCTTATGCCAAGTATATGAAAGATATTGTTACAAATAAAAGAAAGATACCAGAAGCTAAAATTTCCACCATGCTTGCTAATTATACTTTTAAGGGTGGAATACAAAAGAAACTTGGAGATCCATGAGTACCAACTATAGCATGCTCCATTAAAAGAAACTATGTTAAAACTGCTTTATATGATCTTGGAGCTAGTGTTAGTGTTATGCCTCTCTCTTTATATCGTAGACTTGATTTGAATAAGTTGACACCTACTAAAATCTCTTTGCAAATGGTCGATAAATCAACCGCTATACTAGTCGGTATTTGTGAGGATGTGCCTGTTGTGATTGCAAACGTTACTATCTTAACGGACTTTGTCATTCTTGATATTCCCGAGGACAACAGTATGTTGATCATCCTTGTTAGACCCTTTTTGAATACTGCAGGAGCTGTTCTTGATTGCAACAAAGGCAATGTCAATTTTCATGTTAATGGTAATGAGCATACGGTACACTTTCCAAAGAAACAACCTCATGTTCATAGTATAAATTCTATTGGAAAAATTTCAACGATTACTATTGGAGGTTTTGAATTTTCTCTTCCTACTGTCAAAAAGAGATATGATATTCTTATTGTTGGGGACATGCATATCCCCATTGAAGTAACCTAGTGTTATTAAAAAATTCTCCACTTTCATGTTATTTGGAAGAAGTTTGTTAACAAGACTTGATCAACCTTGTTAGTGGATTCCTTTTGATGAGCATGAGATGGATGAAGTTAGAAAGCACAACTCTCTGTACCCTCCTTTTACTTTCTGTTAGTTTGATTAAATAAAGCAAAAATAGTATTTTCTGTCTGTTTTCTGAATTATCCATGAAATAAAAAATACCCCAAAAATAAAAGTTCTCCAAATGCCCTGAAAATGAAGTATGATTTTTTTGTAGAATATTTAAGAATTTTTGGCACTTAGAACACACCAGGGGGACCTACCATTTGGCAATGAGAGCACAGGACGCGCCCCCTGCCTCGTGGACCCCACTTGGCCCCCCTCCACTTATTCCAGCACCCACACACTTCGTCTTCCTCCAGAAAAAGTCATCTCGTAGCTCAAACTCGTGTTCTAGCTCGTTTTGTTGCCATTTTCGATCTCCTTGCTCAAAGCTCCATTCACAAAACTGCTTTGGGGAATTGTTCTTCGGTATGTGACTCCTCCAATTGTCCAATTAGTTTTTGTTCTAGTGCTTTATTTATTGAAATTTTTTGTTGCTGAGGAGACCTTGTTCTTGAGCTTGGATGTCAAATTTATATGGTCCAAAGTAGTTTTAATGCATGATATAGCCTCTAGGCACTTGTGGGAGTAGTTGCTATTAATCTTGTTGAGTTTGGTTCACTTTTATTTTGAGTCACTAAAAATTTCAGAAATTTTATAGAGGAAGGATGATGTTTAGAAAATGTATCAAGGTGGTTCTTCAAGGAAGCAAGAACCAAGGCTCGCAATACGTGAGCCGGACTCTGAACCACCAAGGGAAGCTCAAGTGCGGCCTTGTGAATGGTCGTCGGAAGAATTTATGGTCCAAGAAGGCTTCAAGGATGAATTTGATGTGTATGTATGCAATGCTGATCTTGAGGACTTCATGTCAGGTAAGTGCCGACAGTACTACTACCTCACTTATTCCTTTGTGAGGAGGTTTAAATTTTCATCCACGCGCAATACTCACACAGTTTTATTTGATCTCTATGATAAATCACCATGGACCTTGAAGATTTTAATACTGCTTGTAAAATCCCGCAGTGGGGCAATGTTAGTGAACCTCGCAAATCTGAATATAAATATTTTCTTGCTAGTATCACTATGGGAGAAACTAGAGAAATCGCACAAGCTACCATAGGGAGCACTCATTTTCCTTATATACATTACTTTGCTCTCTTTATAGGTAGGTGCATTAACGGTAAAGATGAGGTTTGTCACATGTGCGTTCTAGATCTTAGCGTCCTCAAGAGTGCGGTATTAGGTGATAAACAATATAACTTGGGGGGCATTATTGCACGGAGGTTACACCTTAATGGTAAAAGTGGAGATTTGTTTGGTGGAATTTATGCAACTCGCGTAGCTAATTATCTTGGTGCGCCCATAAATGGAAATGATATTAAGTTGCCACCCGTTTATATAGATTATAGTCCTATGGTTCGCCATCATTTTTGAGAGGAACGAGCAGTTTCTCCAGTACCGACTAATCTTTGAAAGACGGTGTACTGTCCACATTACCCTCAGTGCTCCTACTTTCTTTAACTTCCAGGCAAAAGGAGATATTTTATAACCAGGGAGGAGGCGAATGAATATGAGAGGAGGACGGAGGCAGCTCGCCTCCAAGCAGCAGCTCTGCAGGCAGTAGCTGCTGCATCACGGTACAACCCCGACTACGACTTTGGATATCCGCCAGGCCAGCCATGGGCATAGGCCAACTTAGGCCAAAAGCCTAAGCTTGGGGGAGTACGTATTTCTCACCGACATTACATTCATGTTCACACAATCATTCCAGTTGTCGATGTTCATACTTTTTCATTGTACTATCCATGCTAGTTTATTTTCTTTTTCTGCTTTCTTCTTGTGTGTTTGAAAAACCTTAAGAAAAACCAAAAGAATTAGTTGTAGCCTTTAGCTAGTTTACATTTCATGCTTGTAGATTATGGAAGATTTTAGTCCAATAACCGTTTATGATTGTGAAGGGGTGTGGAAGACATAGATTTGCCTCTGTAGATAGAGCCATCTCCATGCTTCAAGTTGTTGCGAAGGAGATTGGCATGCATTCTCCCTCGCAACAACTTCCGGGGACTGTTCTTCGCAACAAACTTCCGGGGACTGTTCTTTGGGGGACTGTTCTCTACATACGGAACAAAATTAGTGAATGTACACTCTAAACTACGTCTACATACCCCCTCTGTTTTATTTACTCCACATATTAGGTTTGTCTAAAGTCAAACTTTACATACTTTCAATAAGTTTGTAGAAAAATATACTAACATATACAGCACCAAACATATATAATTGGATTAGTAGTAATATTAAAAGAAAACCCAAAAATATTTCCCGTTCTTCTTTTGCTTGTTGGGAGCTTTCCCGTGTAAATAGTTTTATTTCTTTTCTTTTCTTTGGGGTTCGAGAGGAGAAGACCATGATGAAAATGTTGAGTGGCTCTCATATGTGTTACTGTTGATCTAACTAAGAGCCCATCTTACCTCGTCTTCTCCTTTGAATTAAATGCTTGCATATTCCAGCTTAGTCCAATGCACGTGCACTATTATTATCCACACTGTTCGGTCGTGCAAGTGAAAGGCAATAATGACGATATATGATGAAATGATTGAGATAAGAGGAGCTGGTATGAACTCGACCTATCTTGTTTTTGTAAATATGATTAGTTCATCATTCCTGATTTAGCCTGTTATGAATGAAACATGCTTGCAATAACAATTAGAGATTATAGTTTCTCATGCCATGCTTAATTAGCTAGGAGTTTATAATGGTTTTCCTTGTGTGTCAACATGCTATTAAAATGGTTGTGATGTGGTATGATAGGGTGGTATCCTCCTTTGAATGATTCGAGTGACTTGACTTGGCACATGTTCACGCATGTAGTTGAAACAAAATCAACATAGGCTCCACGATATTATGTTCATGGTGATTTATATCCTACTCATGCTTGCACTCATTGTTTGTTAATCTTAATGCATGTTCACGACTGTTGTCGCTCTCTAGTTGGTCGTTTCCTAGTCTCTTTATAGCCTTCACTTGTACTAAGCGGGAATACTGTCTGTGCATCCACTTCCATAAACCCCAAAATTATTCCATATGAGTCCACCATACCTTCCTATATGTTGTATTTACCTACCTTTCCAAGTAAATTTGCATGTGCCAAACTCTAAACCTTCAAATGAAATTCTGTTTTCTATGCTCGAATAGCTCATGTATCAACTAGGGATGTCTATATCTTCCATGCTAGGTGGGTTATTCTCACGATGAGTGGACTCCGCTCATCATTCACGAGAAAATGGCCGGTAACCGGGATGCCCAGTCCCATGCTCAAATCAAATCAAAATAATTGCAAACAGAACTCCCCGGGTTTGTTGTTAGTTGGACGGTACTCCTTGTTTCGGGCCAGCCATGGATTCATGCTCGTTGGTGGAGGGGGGGTATAAACTTTACCATTCTGTTTGGGAACCGCTTATAAAGTATGTAGCATGGAAGATATCGAGATCTCTTGGTTGTTATGTTGACAATGAAAGTATGCCACTCAAAATATTATTTATCTCTATTTCAAAACTCGAGCTCTGGCACCTCTGCAAATCCCTGCTTCCCTCTGTGAAGGGCCTATCTATTTACTTTTATGTTGAGTCATCATCCTCTTATTAAAAAGCACTAGTTGGAGAGCATCGTTGTCATTTGTATGTGGCTATTAATTTACATTGAGTATGACTGTGACTGGATCTTTTTTTCCATGAATTACAATATTTAGTCAGTCCTTGATCTTCAGGGGTGCTCTGCATTTATGTTTTGCGGTCTCAGAAAGGGCTAGCGAGATATCATCTTGTTATATCATATTATGATTGCTTTGAGAAAGTGTTGTCATCTGAGATTTATTATTATTGCTCGCTAGTTGATTATGCCATTGATATGAGTAAACATGACACCTAAGTGTTATTGTGAATATGGTTAGTTCATAATCTTTGCTGAAACTTGAATGCTGGCTTTACATATTTGCAACAAAAAGATCAAACAGAGTTTGTAAAAGTTTTTCTTTATCACTTTCAGTTTGTAAACTGAATTGCTTGAGGACAAGCAAAAGTTTAAGCTTGGGGGACTTGATATGTCTCCAACGTATCTACTTTTTCAAACACTTTTTCCCTTGTTTTGGACTCTAACTTGCATGATTTGAATGGAACTAACCCAGACTGACGCTGTTTTCAGCAGAATTGCCATGGTGTTATTTTTGTGCAGAAATAAAAGTTCTCGGAATGACCTGAAAATCCACGGAGACATGTTTTGGAATTAATAAAAAATATTGGCGAAAGAATCAACGTAAGGGGGGCCACACCTTGTCCATGAGGGTGCAGGGTGCGCCCACCCCCCGGGGTGCGCCCCCTGCCTCGTGGGCCCCCTGGACCTCCACCGACCTCAACTCCAACTCCATATATTCAAGTTCGGGGAGAAAAAAACTAGAGAGAAGGATTCATCGCGCTTTACGATATGAAGCCGCCGCCAAGCCCTAATCTTCCTCTGGAGGGCTGATCTGGAGTCTGTTCGGGGCTCGGGAGAGGGGAATCCGTCGCCATCGTCATCATCAACCATCCTCCATCACCAATTTTATGATGCTCACCGCCGTGCGTGAGTAATCCCATCATAGGCTTGCTAGAGGGTGATGGGTTGGATGAGATTTACCATGTAATCGAGTTAGTTTTTTTAGGGTTTGATCCCTAGTATCCATTATGTTCTAAGATTGATGTTGCTATGACTTTGCCATGCTTAATGCTTGTCACTAGGGCCCGAGTGCCATGATTTCAGATCTGAACCTATTATGTTTTCATGAATATATGTGAGTTCTTTATCCTATCTTGCAAGTCAATAGTCACCTACTATGTGTTATGATCCGACAACCCCAAAGTGACAATAATCGGGACCACTCCCGGTGATGACCGTAGTTTGAGGAGTTCATGTATTCACTAAGTGATGATGCTTTGGTCCGGTACTCTATTAAAAGGAGGCTTTAATATCCCTTACTTTTCAATAGGACCCCGCTGCCATGGGAGGGTAGGACAAAAGATGCCATGCAAGTTCTTTTCCATAAGCACGTATGACTATATTCGGAATACATGCCTACATTACATTGATGAACTGGAGCTAGTTCTGTGCCACCCTATGTTATAAATGTTGCATGATGAATTGCATCCGACATAATTATCCATCATTGATCCATTGCCTACGAGCTTTTCACATATTGATCTTTGCTTAGTTACTTCTCCATTGCCACTGTTATGATTACTATAAAGTTGCTACTGTTACTTTTGCCACCGTTACCATTACTTCCATACTACTTTTCTACTAAATACTTTGCTGGAGATATTAAGTCTTTCAGATGTGGTTGAATTGACAACTCAGCTGCTAATACTTGAGAATATTCTTTGGCTCCCCTTGTGTCGAATCAATAAATTTGGGTTGAATACTCTACCCTCGAAAACTGTTGCGATCCTTTATACTTGTGGGTTATCAGACCTCTCGAGGCATCACTTTTAGACACCCGTTTGGCATTTCTTTTCAAGACCTCTCGAGGCATCGCTTTCAGACACCCACTTGGCATTTTTCTTCAAATCCCTCGGGCGGTCCAACGCTCGATGTTCCATTTCATTTTCTTGATTTACTGCTAACATGATTTATTTATCCTTCTGCACCGTGTGAATATTTATCATGCCATGCTTAAATTTTCAGTCAGCACATGCATATAATTTAACTCCTCATGAGCATATGGATTCGGTATATCTTTTATTCATCATGTTTGCGAGTACATTCAAACGTACTCACTGGCTTGTTCCTGGCTATTGTCTTGGCCAGATCATGATTCAGAGAGGAGTACTACGAAGACACCCCCACAACCTAGGTTTCGAAGATAGCAGCCACGCGAGATAGGAGTTACCCAGGTCAGTTGTTCCTGTGGGAATGAAGTCCCATCAACGTTGAAGATCCACGAGTCACTTCTGTCATCCACCACTAGAGATCCTTGTTATATTCATTGGACCTTTACGGTCTTGTACTCAATTTCTTGTAATTGCTTGGAATTTTGTATCAAGGAAGTGTCCACCAGCGAACAGTAATCCTGGGGCTAGTGATGACACAGGGGTAATTTACTAGGATTTTATGTCCGGGAAACCGGCCCCGACAACCTTGGTATCAGAGCCAGCCTGACCACTGGCTAATCCTATCTTATCTTGATCGCTATCCCTAGGTTTCCACACCGGCCATATCATTTCTTATCCACAGTAAAGCTCATCCTATCTCATAACGGCACTGTGGCCAGCCGACATCTTTCTGACAGTCGATGCCCAACCTATCATCCTAACCCATAGGTCGTGTGCATGTGGCTGACACCTGAGTTGTCCCATCTACAAGCGTGCGATGGAAGACTCTGCTGGCTTATAAGGGAAGCCTCACCCCAAACTCAGCACATCACAATCTTCACTCGCAACCTGATTTCCAAACCACCAAGATGCCTGGTCCCATCGCCCGCAACCGCATCCGAGCTTGGAGATTTCATAGCCATCCTCGCCAATCTCACTCATCGTGCTTTTGGCATAGACGAACCCCCAGAAGATATTGTGTACCAGGAACACACAAGTGATGCCATCCATCACTTCTAGGCCACGGTTCACATCTACGGGAGGGGCACCACATCAGAACGTCCCTATCGGTTCACCGGGAGGACGACCTCCGACGAGCCCCAAGCCATCCAACTCGCAGCCCGAGAGGGTATAGTTAATCTCCGGCATTCATCGCCAAGGATTAACACCCGCCCTTTCTTCACTTTAAAGTTAAGCGTGCTTAGTTTGGAGTAATTCTAGGATGGGTGACCGACCGGGACCATGGGTGACCGACCGAGAAGTTGGTCCCGGGTGCGCACGAGTGAGAGGACAAAGTGTGCAGAAAAGACCAGTGTTGGTTCGTGGGGCCAGTCTAAATCCCTCCAGGCCTAACGGCCGGGAACCGGTGGTTATGGCCGGGGCGTTACAATTGGTATCAGAGACGACCCTCATGTTTACACGGGCATGCGCGATCAGGTGCGCGGACATGTGGCTCTTGGCACGTGTGGCCCATTGTGGCACATGGCATGGCACATATGCCAGACTGGATGCGCATACGTGTGCCAAGAGGGAACGTTCCTGATGGGCCGACGAGGGCGACTCCTTCTTTTCCGGGAGTCCATTCGAAAAGAACTCCAAAGTTAAGCATGCTTGGCTTGCAGTAATTTTAGAATGGGTGACCGACCGGGAAGTTGGTTCCGGGTGTGCACGAGTAAGCACAAAGTCCGCAAAAAAGACTAGTGTTGATCTGTGGGGCCAGTCTAGATCCCTCCAGGCGTAACGGCCGGGAACCGGTGGCTTTGGCCGGGGTGTTACATTTTTAGTCCTTGATATACCGTACTTTTGAATGCCTTTGTTCAGCGTTTTTTTGTCAACACAACTATGCCTTGTCCTAGACCTTGAATCATTGTGCTCCTGAGTCCAGGTACAGTGGAAAAGATATGGCCAATCCAATTATAAACTGGCAAAGAACCAAATTCAAAACAAGTTTGTGTGAGAGGACGAACCTGATCTAGACGCACGGGGTACATGCCCCAACTTCCTTGCTCGAATTTGATATGGACACGGATCGATCTGTATTCCATGTGGGGAGGAAAAGAGACATGAGAGAGTTTGAGAGAGAGACATGAGAGATCAAGAATGATACTACAATTGCTTCAAGTTCAAGAGATTGAGACGTAAGAGCTTTAGAGAGAGTGATTGAGACGTGGAAGCTTTAGAGAGAGAGAGAAATTGAGACATGTGAGGTTGAGAGAGAGAGAGAGAGATTGAGACGGCAGAGATTGAGAGAGAGAGATTGAGTGAGAGATCTGTTTTTTTACTCTACGGCTTGTATTTTGTGATTAACGTTGGAATTTTTTGGCAGTCTCTGATTAGTATAGGTAGATAGATAGATATCACATATCAAGGTAAAATGATCTAGAGACAGCTCAAAATCCGTGCAACAAACCCGAATTAAATGCTGAATCATTTTGCCATCCTTTATATCCATTAGATAACTCTAGAACAGTCATGTCTCTGAATTATGGTTCCGAAAAACAGTAGGCAGACACTCAACATAATGATGACAACATCAGGTAAATTCAGAGGCAGTAGCTACATCAGTGTTGCAGCAGATCTCTGAACCAGTAGGCCGACGCCTTGGGGTGCCGTTCTAGGGTGGGGCTGTTGAAGTTGACGTACACGATGCCGAACTTGGATGTGTAGCCATACATCCACTCGAAGTTGTCCAGGAGGGACCACGCAAAGTAGCCAAGAACGTTGGCGCCGCCGTCGATGGCTTTCTTCAGCTCGCAGAGGTAACTCCGGTAGTACCGAACCCTTGTGGCATCCCGCAAGTACTGATCACGGGTGAGGTTCCCTGGTTGATCCATTCCTGGCAACACAAAGAGTTTTTCCAACTTTTCTGTTATGTTTTCATCTAGGATTTTTTTTGTTGTTGTTGTTGACGATGACGACGACATTAGCACATATGCATGACAAGATGCTTGAGAGGCATGAAACGGAACAAAGAGATATGGGACTCCAGTACCGTTTTTAGTTATGAGCATCGGTGGATTTCCATACTTCTGGCTGATGTAGTGCACGCATCCGTACATCCCCCTCGGGACGATATAAAGCCATTTAGAACTCGCCTGTAACGTACAATTCACGCACCCACAAGACTTATCATGTTAATTTCCAACTTATGGTCGGAGAAATAAAGCTGAGAAAGGTTTCAGCTAGGAGCTTCATACCCTTGGTCCAATCGGTTTGCCATTTCGCTCAACTGCAAAGTTTCGGCTATAAATTAAGGATGAAGCGCAATAATATGTACTGATGTAAAGTAAAACCTGCAGCTTAGGACAGGAAGGAAACTCACATGAATAAGTAACCTGCAAATCGGCTGAGTAGCTAGTCGGCCTCTGCAGCACCAATTTCTGCCCCTTTACGAATTCAGTTGTGTATTGATTGACTCCGATCCAGTCCGCTGAGCCCTTGACCACTTTAGCTTCATCAGGAGTGAACCTGGGCAACCTCTCTTTCACAAGGTCTTGCATTATCTGTGGGTACTGTCCATTTATTAGTGGATCAAGAAACCTGCATCCAATGCAACTGTCATTGATATATATTTTTTATCTAAATAAAACTCATTGTCAAATGCATGAGCATGATACTAGTATGGCCGTACCAACCAACAAGGAAGTCCATGGCTCTTTGAGCTGCAGCTTGGTCTTCAGTTGAGTTGCTAAGAGCCTCGTACCAACTGACGTCCAGAACCCCGTGCGGCCGCCCCCGGGCCGCACCGGGCGGCCACATCCCGATCTCCCCTCGACTCCCCGTGCACCCCCCTCCCTCCGCCGCCGCCGGCAACGTCGCTGGGCGAAGGCCCCGTGGTGCGGCGGCGGTGGACCTCCTCTGACGTCCTGAGATCTGAGGCGGCGGCCTGATTTGGATCTCCCTCCCGACGAGGATGGCGGGCAGCGGCGGCCGGGGCACGACGGGGGGTTTGGCTGCACCCGGCGGGAGTAGTACGAGATGGCGGCAGCGGCGGCCGGGGCGCGTCCCGGGCTGCCGTTACGTCCTCAAGCCGCTGCATCTCATCGGATTCGGCGACGGCTCGCTGAAGCACTCCGGGTCTGCACCGCATCACGAGGATTATGGCGGTGGTGGTCATCTCCTACGTCGGAGGTGGTCGACCTGAGACTAGATGATCGGATCTCGAGATCTGTAATCTAGTCCCGGCTACGAGTCGGAGAGACATAGTTGCCGGTGAAAACCGAGCCGATGGCGGACGATGGTTACCTTGATGAAGGCATCGTTCTGTAACTACTGTCAACCCACTCGTGCTGCTCCGGGGGAAACCCTATGATCTGGTTTTCCAGATCGGACGATGGCGGCACTGCGGTGTCGTTTCTCTCTTGGGAGCATCGTTTGTGGAGCAGCGCCGGAAGTCAGAGGTAGGAGGTGGAGCGGCTTCGTCTTGCACGGAGCTTCGGTGGAGATGTCAAGTCATGCCTGACCGACAGGTGCTACGCTTTGTCATGCCTGGTCGGCAGGTGCTACGTACGACAAATCTTCCAAGGACTTCAAGCTGTGTCGGCTGGTGGTACTTGGCAGCATGGCGCTGAGGTGTATCAGTGGCGACCGCAACGTGCTCAGCTGTTTGCGCGCAGGGAGGAGGTGTCATTGGGCGCCGTGGTGGCGTCGACGATAGCTAGACCGAGCAAGGTTGATGCTTCAGTACAGTTCTGAAGATGGAGCGGTGGCAGTTGGCGGCGGCGGCCTCTAAGAGCACGCCGGACCAGTGTGTGCCCCAGACCCGGCAAGTGGCTAGGTTGGGGTCTCAGGTCTTAGATGTTAGGCTTGGCTGCGATGTCTGTTTGGTATTAGGCCTAGGCTATCTGCGCCCCTTCATCAGCTGGATAGGTGTAGCGACAGTCTGTTGCTTAGACGGTGGCTTTAGTCTTACTGTTGTATCACTTTGTAAGGTCTTGTGAGAATAATTAATAAAGTGGCCGTATGCATCGTCCAGATGCAGAGGCCGGGGGTCATCCTCCTTTTCTAAAAAAATAAAAAAACTGACGTCCAGAACTATTCCAACCTTCCCTTGCTGAGCTGCCTACATTTTGTTTCTACTATTCTATCACCAATCTAGACGGAATGATCAATGCTCACGACAAATCATACAAATCTGATATCTCGAGATTATTTGTCACTAACATGCCCAGAGAGTTGGGGAAGCAATAATGCTTATACATTCATGGATATATACACAATCACAAAAACAATCTTGTTGGACACAATTAATGCACATTGACCATGCGCCAAGACAAAATTAATTCGATAATGATTTTGTAAGTGAAATTTAAATCAAACTAAACTCCCTAAGGCTGATTATATTATAATATGCTCTTATAGCTCAACTAGAAAAATATCTGATACTTGTTCCGGTATCTTGCAACTGCATAACCATGTGCTAAGAGAAAATTATGACCAACAACGTAAGGCTCTGTTGCTGAGTTCCCACCAGCAGAGCATTTGGTGCACCTTTGGGGAGGAGTCGTCGCTATATCATAACCACCAATCGCTACTCTACTTGGTTCGTTGAATGTAAACCAGTGCGTTACACGGTCGCCAAAGGTCTTAAAACAAAAGTCTGCGTAATCTGCAAATAGTTCCCTACAGATGAAGAAAAAAAGAGGTCTTGAAACAAAAGTTAGCGTAATCTGCAATAGTTCCCTACAGAACAAATATTACGAAGATAATCATCGCATGCTGCTTCGACATAGAAAAATAAAGTGATTGTGTGTTGTATGATTTACTTTTTGAGTAAACATACAAAAACTTCTGCATCCTAATGTTCATTTCTCGAATATGTGAAGTCACATTTAATAGAAAATTATGTATGTAAAAAGAGTAACTGTTAAATTTGTCTAAACAATTTTTCCTGTATGCTTCTAAATCCAAACTATAAGTATAGAAATACTCTGAATGGGAATGTAAATCTAACACATTAGTAAATAGAAAGATGGATTGCTAGTTTGACTTACACTGTCTTTGCATTTAACCAGCCTCCATACTTCTTCTCAAGTGCTAGAGGGAGATCATAGTGGTAAAGGTTGACATAAGGAGTAATGCCTGCTTAGTTTTCATGGAAACATTCAGATATCGATGTATTTATTTAGGTTCCCATGGAAGTTTCACAGGTTGAAATGAACGCCTAGCTATGCTAGCTGTACCTTTCTGAAGCAGGTAATCTATCAGATTGTTGTAGTACGCCACACCTTCTTCGTTAACTTTTCCTTCACCGTCTACAGAAATAAATGACGAATCAGTGGTGTCAATCAACAGCTTGCGTTCAGTCAGAGAAATATGGAAGTTGGAGTGTACCCGGAAAGATCCTGGACCATGAGATGGAAAACCGGTAGGCTTCGAAATTCAATCCTTTCATGAGATTAACATCTTCCTGTCCCAGCATATGTAATAAAAGGATTAAACGTGAAAGATTGATTACTCATGTATGTTTCTGTTTGCTTCGGACGTCGTACCTTGTAGCGATGATATTGATCTGTTGTAACGTCGGCATTTTGATTTCCCACAACTTTTCCTGTTTATTGCAGCACGGAATATGAAACTGACGTCAGAAATAAAAACAAAACAAAAAAAACGGAGTTGAGCTTAAGGGCGGCACAAGTGAAGTAAAGAGGAAGAGGTAATAAGCAGCACCTGGCGTATGCGCGAAGGCGTCCCAGATGGAAGGTCCGCGGCCGCCTCCTGTGGCCATGCCCTCCACCTGGTACGCCGACGTCGCCGTCCCGAACACGAATCCCTTGGGAAACGACGCCCGGCTCAGCCCACCCAGCCAGCGCAGGCGGCCAGGCTCCTTCGTGGCACGGACGCATGCTCCTCCCCCGTGGCCATGGAACGCCGCCACCAGGGCAAGCAGCAGCAGCATGCACCTGGCCGACCTCGCGGTCATCTTGCAGAGCTGCAGCGCGGGCAGGGGCCTCAGTTCACACCCACTCACTAGTCACTAGTTAGTCACTAGTGCTAGAACAGTGGCACTCTTCAATTATACCGTAGAAACTGTGGTGGGTTGAGCTTTATTTATACACTTCCGCTTCGGTAGACCCCCTGTAAACACAAAGAGGACTGAGATTGCCCAATACCCCTTCATAACAAAGGGTAGGATGGGCATAAGATTGCCCCGCCGGCCCGCCCGCCCGCAAAAAAAAAACAGACGGAGGTATACGTATATGAATACAGGCCGGCCGCCCGCCCGGGAGGGAAAAAAATTAAAGCGGCCGCTCGCAGTCAACGCGTTGTCGGTGGCGCCGCGCCGGCCCCACCCCCACGCCCGCCGGCCCCACGCAATCCCACACCCGTCGTGTGGCGTGTCGGCCGCCAATCACGGCGCCCGAGGCGCGCATGCACGCAGGCGGTTCGACGCGCG